>NW_027596899.1:0-133259 GCF_964194155.1 Cetorhinus maximus
GGGACATAGAGGGAGGGGCAGAGAGAGAGGGGCAGAGAGAGTGAGGCAGAGAGAGTGAGGCAGAGAGAGTGAGGCAGCGAGAGAGGGGCAGAGATAGAGGGGCAGAGAAAGTGAGGCAGAGAGAGTGAGGCAGAGAGAGTGAGGCAGAGAGAGAGAGGCAGAGATAGAGGGGCAGAGAGAGAGCGGCAGAGTGAGAGGGGCAGAGGGAGAGGGGCAGAGGGAGAGGGGCAGAGAGAGTTGGGGAAGTGAGAGTGGGGCAGATAGAGAGGGGCAGAGAGAGAGAGAGACAGAGAGAGAGGGACAGAGATAGAGGGGCAGAAAGAGAGAGGCAGAGAGAGAGGGGCAGAGAGAGAGGGGCAGAGAGAGAGGGGCAGAGAGAGAGGGGCAGAGAGAGAGAGGCAGAGAGAGAGGGGCAGAGAGAGAGGGGCAGAGAGCGAATGGGGCAGAGAGCGAGTAGGGCCGAGAGCGAGTGGGGCCGAGAGCGAGTGGGGCCGAGAGCGAGTGGGGCAGAGAGCGAGTGCGGCACAGAGAGAGGGGCAGAGAGAGATGGGCAGAGAGAGAGGGGAAGAGAGAGGCAGAGAGAGAGAGAGAGGCAGAGAGAGAGAGAGGGGCAGAGAGAGAGAGAGGGTCAGAGAGAGAGGGGCATAGAGGGGCAGAGAGAGAGGGGCAGAGAGAGAGGGGCAGAGAGAGAGAGAGAGGCAGAGAGAGAGAGAGGGGCAGAGAGAGAGGGGCAGAGGGAGAGGGGCTGAGAGAGAGAGGAAGAGGGAGTGAGGCAGAGAGAGAGGGGCAGAGAGAGAGAGGCAGAGAGGGTGAGGCAGAGAGGGGCAGAGAGAGAGGGGCAGAGAGGATGAGACAGAGAGAGAGAGAGGCAGAGAGAGGGGCAGAGAGTGAGAGGCAGAGAATGAGTGGCAGAGAGTGTGAGGCACGGAGATTGGGGCAGAGAGAGTGGGGCAGAGAGAGTGGGGCAGAGAGAGTGGGGCAGAGATAGTGGGGCAGAGATAGTGGGGCAGAGAGAGTGGAGCAGAGAGAAAGGGGCAGAGAGAGAGAGGCAGAGAGAGAGGCAGAGAGAGAGAGGCAGAGAGAGAGGGGCAGAGAGAGAGAGGCAGAGAGAGTGGGGCAGAGAGAGTTGGGGCAGTGAGAGTGGGGCAGAGAGAGAGGGGCAGAGAGAGAGGGGCAGAGAGAGGAGGGCAGAGAGAGTGGGGCGGAGAGAGTGGGGCAGAGAGAGAGGGCAGAGAGGGTGAGGCAGAGAGAGTGGGGCAGAAAGAGAGGGGCAGAGAGAGAGGAACTGAGAGAGAGGAGCAGAGAGAGAGGGGCAGAGAGAGAGAGGCAGAGTGAGAGGCAGAGAGTGAGAGGCAGAGAGTGAGAGGAAGAGAGTGAGGGGCAGAGAGTGTGAGGCAGGGAGATAGGGGCTGAGAGAGTGGGGCAGAGAGAGTGGGGCAGAGAGAGTTGGGGCAGTGAGACTGGGGCAGAGAGATTGGGGCAGAGAGAGATGGGCAGAGTGAGAGAGGCAGAGAGAGAGGGGCAGAGAGAGATGGGCAGAGTGAGAGAGGCAGAGAGAGAGGGACAGAGAGAGAGGGGCAGAGAGGGCGTGACAGAGAGAAAGGGGCAGAGAGAGAGGGGAAGATAGAGAGGGTCAGAGAGAGATGAGCAGAGAGAGAGGGGCAGAGAGAGAGGGACAGAGAGAGAGAGGCAGAGAGAGTGAGGCAGAGAGAGTGAGGCAGGGAGAGTTAGGCAGGGAGAGATCGGCTGAAAGTGAGGGGCAGAGACAGACTGGCAGAGAGAGAGCGGCAGAGAGAGAGCGGCAGGGAGGGGCAGAGAGAGAGGGGCAGAGAGAGAGGAGCATTGAGTGTGTGGCAGAGAGATGGGCAGAGTGAGAGAGGCAGAGAGAGAGAGGCAGAGAGACAGGGGCAGAGAGAGATGGGCAGAGTGAGAGAGGCAGAGAGAGAGGGGCAGAGAGAGATGGGCAGAGTGAGAGAGGCAGAGAGAGAGAGGGACAGAGAGAGTTGGGGCAGAGAGAGTTGGGGCCGAGAGAGGTGCAGAGAGAGTTGGGGCAGCGAGAGAGGGGCAGAGAGAGAGGGGCAGAGAGAGTTGGGGCAGTGAGAGTGGGGCAGAGAGATTGGGGCAGAGAGAGATGGGCAGTGTGAGAGAGGCAGAGATAGTTGGGGCAGAGAGAGAGGGGCAGAGTGAGTTGGGGCCGAGGGAGAGGTGCAGAGAGAGAGGGGCAGCGAGAGAGGGGCAGAGAGAGAGGGGCAGAGAGAGTTGGGGCCGAGAGAGAGGTGCAGAGAGAGAGGGGCAGCGAGAGAGAGGCAGAGAGAGAGGGGCAGAGACAGTTGGGGCAGTGAGAGTGGGGCAGTGAGAGTGGGGCAGATAGAGAGGGGCAGAGAGAAAGGGGGCAGAGAGAGAGGGGCAGAGATAGTGGGGCAGAGAGAGTTAGGGCAGTGAGACTGGGGCAGAGTGAGAGGGGTAGAGAGGAGAGGGGCAGAGAGGAGAGGGGCAGAGAGAGAGGGGGAGAGAGGGGCAGAGAGAGATGGGCAGAGAGAGAGGGGCAGAGAGAGAGGGGCACAGAGAGTGGGGCAGAGAGAGTTGGGCAGAGAGATTTGGGGCAGTGAGAGTTGGGCAGAGAGATTGGGGCAGAGAGGGATGGGCAGAGTGAGAGAGGCAGAGAGAGAGGGGCAGAGAGAGAGGGGCAGAGAGAGAGGGGCAGAGAGAGAGGGGCAGAGAGAGTGGGGCACAGAGAGTGGGGCAAAGAGATTTGGGGCAGTGAGACTGTGGCAGAGAGATTGGGGCAGAGAGAGATGGGCAGTGTGAGAGATGCAGAGAGAGTTGGGGCAGAGAGAGTGGGGCAGAGAGAGTGGGGCAGAGAGAGTGGGGCAGAGAGAGTTGGGACAGTGAGAGTGGGGCAGTGAGAGTGGGGCAGTGAGAGTGGGGCATAGAGATTGGTGCAGAGAGAGTGGGGCAGAGAGAGTGGGGCAGAGAGAGTTGGGGCAGTGAGAGTGGGGCAGTGAGAGTGGGGCAGAGAGATTCTGGCAGAGAGATTGGGGCATAGAGATTGGGGCATAGAGAGTGGGGCAGAGATAGTGGGGCAGAGAGAGAGAGGCAGAGAGAGAGGGGCAGAGAGAGAGGTGCAGAGAGAGAGGGGCAGAGAGAGAGGGGCAGAGAGAGAGGGGCAGAGCGAGAGGTGCAGAGAGAGAGGGGCAGAGAAAGTGAGGCAGAGAGAGTGAGGCAGAGAGAGTGAGGCAGAGAGAGTGAGGCAGAGAGAGAGGGGCAGCGAGAGAGGGGCAGCGAGAGAGGGGCAGAGAGAGACGGGCGGAGAGAGAGGGGCAGAGAGAGAGGGGCAGAGAGAGAGGGGCAGAGAGAGAGGGGCAGAGAGAGAGAGGCAGAGAGAGACGGGCAGAGAGAGAGGGGCAGAGAGAGAGGGGCAGAGACAGACGGGCAGAGAGAGAGGGGCAGAGAGAGAGGGGCAGAGGGAGAGACGCAGAGGGAGTGAGGCAGAGAGAGAGAGGGGCAGAGGGTGAGGGGCAGAGGGAGAGGGGCAGAGAGAGATGGGCGGAGAGAGAGGGGCAGAGAGAGAGAGGCAGAGAGAGAGAGAGGGGCAGAGAGAGAGGGGCAGAGAAAGAGAGGGGCAGAGAGAGGGGCAGAGAGAGAGGGGAAGATAGAGAGGGTCAGAGAGAGATGAGCAGAGAGAGAGGGGCAGAGAGAGAGGGACAGAGAGAGTGAGGCAGAGAGAGTGAGGCAGAGAGAGTGAGGCAGGGAGAGTGAGGCAGGGAGAGAGCGGCTGAAAGTGAGGGGCAGAGACAGACTGGCAGAGAGAGAGCGGCAGAGAGAGAGGGGCATGGAGGGGCAGAGAGAGAGGGGCAGAGAGAGAGGAGCATTGAGTGTGTGGCAGAGAGATGGGCAGAGTGAGAGAGGCAGAGAGAGAGAGGCAGAGAGACAGGGGCAGAGAGAGATGGGCAGAGTGAGAGAGGCAGAGAGAGAGGGACAGAGAGAGATGGGCAGAGTGAGAGAGGCAGAGAGAGATGGGCAGATTGCAAGAGGCAGAGATAGAGAGGCAGAGAGAGAGGGGCTGATAGAGAGGGGCAGAGAGAGAGGGGCAGAGAGAGAGAGGCAGAGAAAGTGAGGCAGAGAGAGTGAGGCAGCGAGAGTGAGGCAGAGAGAGAGGGGCAGAGAGAGAGGGGCAGAGAGAGAGGGGCAGAGATAGAGGGGCAGAGAGAGAGGGGCAGAGAGAGAGGGGCAGAGTGAGAGGGGCAGAGACAGTTGGGGAAGTGAGAGTGGGGCAGATAGAGAGGGGCAGAGAGAGAGAGAGACAGAGAGAGAGGAACAGAGATAGAGGGGCAGAAAGAGAGAGGCAGAGAGAGAGGGGCAGAGAGAGAGGGGCTGAGAGAGAGGGGCAGAAAGAGTGGGGCAGAGAGTGTGAGGCAGAGAGAGAGGGGCTGAGAGCGAGGGGCAGAGAGAGAGAGGCAGAGAGACTGAGGCTGAGAGAGTTGGGTCCGTGAGAGTTGGGGCAGTGAGAGTTGGGGCAGTGAGAGTTGGGGCAGGTAGAGTGGGGCAGAGAGAGTGGGGCAGAGAGAGTGCGGCACAGAGAGTGCGGCAGAGAGAGTGGGGCAGAGAGAGTTGGGGCAGAGAGAGAGGGGCAATGAGAGTGGGGCAATGAGAGTGGGGCAGAGGGGGAGAGGTGGAGAGAGAGAGGCAGAGAGAGAGAGGCAGAGGGAGAGCGGCAGAGAGAAACAGAGGCAGAGAGAGACGGGCATTGAGAGTGGGGCAGAGTGGGGCAGAGAGAGAGAGGGGCAGAGAGAGAGAGGGGCAGAGAGAGAGGCAGAGATGGAAGGGCAGAGAGAATGGGGCAGAGGGAGAGAGGCAGAGGGAGAGAGGCAGAGGGAGAGAGGCAGAGGGAGAGCGGCAGAGAGAAACAGAGGCAGAGAGAGACGGGCATTGAGAGTGGGGCAGAGTGGGGCAGAGAGAGAGGGGCAGAGAGAGAGGAGCTGAGAGAGAGGGGCTGAGAGAGAGGGACAGAGAGAGAGAGGGGCAGAGAGAGAGGGGCAGAGAGAGAGAGGGGCAGAGAGAGAGGGGCAGAGAGAGAGGGGCAGAGAGAGAGGGGCAGAGAGAGAGAGGGGCAGAGGGTGTGAGGCAGAGGGAGAGGGGCAGAGAGAGTTGGGGAAGTGAGAGTGGGCAGTGAGAGTGGGGCAGAGAGATTGTGGCAGAGAGAGTGGGGCAGAGAGAGTGGGGCATAGAGAGAGGAGCAGAGAGGGAGGGGCAGAGAGGGAGGGACATAGAGGGAGGGGCAGAGAGAGAGGGGCAGAGAGAGTGAGGCAGAGAGAGTGAGGCAGAGAGAGTGAGGCAGCGAGAGAGGGGCAGAGATAGAGGGGCAGAGAAAGTGAGGCAGAGAGAGTGAGGCAGAGAGAGTGAGGCAGAGAGAGAGAGGCAGAGATAGAGGGGCAGAGAGAGAGCGGCAGAGTGAGAGGGGCAGAGGGAGAGGGGCAGAGGGAGAGGGGCAGAGAGAGTTGGGGAAGTGAGAGTGGGGCAGATAGAGAGGGGCAGAGAGAGAGAGAGACAGAGAGAGAGGGACAGAGATAGAGGGGCAGAAAGAGAGAGGCAGAGAGAGAGGGGCAGAGAGAGAGGGGCAGAGAGAGAGGGGCAGAGAGAGAGGGGCAGAGAGAGAGAGGCAGAGAGAGAGGGGCAGAGAGAGAGGGGCAGAGAGCGAATGGGGCAGAGAGCGAGTAGGGCCGAGAGCGAGTGGGGCCGAGAGCGAGTGGGGCCGAGAGCGAGTGGGGCAGAGAGCGAGTGCGGCACAGAGAGAGGGGCAGAGAGAGATGGGCAGAGAGAGAGGGGAAGAGAGAGGAGGCAGAGAGAGAGAGAGGCAGAGAGAGAGAGAGGGGCAGAGAGAGAGAGAGGGTCAGAGAGAGAGGGGCATAGAGGGGCAGAGAGAGAGGGGCAGAGAGAGAGGGGCAGAGAGAGAGAGAGAGGCAGAGAGAGAGAGAGGGGCAGAGAGAGAGGGGCAGAGGGAGAGGGGCTGAGAGAGAGAGGAAGAGGGAGTGAGGCAGAGAGAGAGGGGCAGAGAGAGAGAGGCAGAGAGGGTGAGGCAGAGAGGGGCAGAGAGAGAGGGGCAGAGAGGATGAGACAGAGAGAGAGAGAGGCAGAGAGAGGGGCAGAGAGTGAGAGGCAGAGAATGAGTGGCAGAGAGTGTGAGGCACGGAGATTGGGGCAGAGAGAGTGGGGCAGAGAGAGTGGGGCAGAGATAGTGGGGCAGAGATAGTGGGGCAGAGAGAGTGGAGCAGAGAGAAAGGGGCAGAGAGAGAGAGGCAGAGAGAGAGGCAGAGAGAGAGAGGCAGAGAGAGAGGGGCAGAGAGAGAGAGGCAGAGAGAGTGGGGCAGAGAGAGTTGGGGCAGTGAGAGTGGGGCAGAGAGAGAGGGGCAGAGAGAGAGGGGCAGAGAGAGGAGGGCAGAGAGAGTGGGGCGGAGAGAGTGGGGCAGAGAGAGAGGGGCAGAGAGGGTGAGGCAGAGAGAGTGGGGCAGAAAGAGAGGGGCAGAGAGAGAGGAACTGAGAGAGAGGAGCAGAGAGAGAGGGGCAGAGAGAGAGGGGCAGAGTGAGAGGCAGAGAGTGAGAGGCAGAGAGTGAGAGGAAGAGAGTGAGGGGCAGAGAGTGTGAGGCAGGGAGATAGGGGCTGAGAGAGTGGGG
Organism: Cetorhinus maximus; assembly: GCF_964194155.1. NCBI lineage: Eukaryota > Metazoa > Chordata > Chondrichthyes > Lamniformes > Cetorhinidae > Cetorhinus > Cetorhinus maximus. The sequence continues at coordinate 6,673 of NW_027596899.1, forward strand.
CAGAGAGAGTGGGGCAGAGAGAGTTGGGGCAGTGAGACTGGGGCAGAGAGATTGGGGCAGAGAGAGATGGGCAGAGTGAGAGAGGCAGAGAGAGAGGGGCAGAGAGAGATGGGCAGAGTGAGAGAGGCAGAGAGAGTTGGGGCAGAGAGGGAGGGGCAGAGAGAGAGGGGCAGCGAGAGAGGGGCAGAGAGAGAGGGGCAGAGAGAGTTGAGGCAGTGAGAGTGGGGCAGTGAGAGTTGGGCAGAGAGAGAGGGGTAGAGAGAGAGGGGCAGAGAGAGAGGGGCAGAGAGAGAGGGGCAGAGAGAGAGGGGCAGAGAGAGAGGGGCAGAGAGAGAGGGGCAGAGAGAGAGGGGCAGAGAATGTTGGGGCAGTGAGACTGGGGCAGAGCGAGAGGGGCAGAGAGAGAGGGGTAGAGAGGAGAGGGGCAGAGAGAGAGGGGGGGAGAGGGGCAGAGAGAGAGGGGCAGAGAGAGTTGGGGCAGTGAGAGTGGGGCAGTGAGAGTGGTGCAGAAAGAGAGGGGCAGTGAGAGAGGGGCAGAGAGAGTGAGGCAGAGAGTGTTGGGGCAGTGAGACTGGGGCAGAGAGCGAGGGGCAGAGAGAGAGGGGTAGAGAGGAGAGGGGCAGAGAGAGAGGGGTGGAGAGGTGCAGAGAGAGAGGGGCAGAGAGAGAAGGGCAGAGAGAGAGGGGCACAGAGGGTGGGGCAGAGAGAGTGGGGCTGAGAGATTTGGGGCAGTGAGACTGGGGCAGAGATATTCTGGCAGAGAGAGATTGGCAGAGTGAAAGAGGCAGAGAGAGAGGGGCAGAGAGAGAGGGGCACAGAGAGTGGGGCAGAGAGATTTGGCGCAGTGAGACTGGTGCTGAGAGAGTGGGGCAGAGAGAGAGACGCAGAGAGAGAGGGGCAGAGAGAGAGGGGCAGAGAGAGAGGGACAGAGAGAGAGGGGCAGAGAGGGCGTGACAGAGAGAAAGGGGCAGAGAGAGAGGGGAAGATAGAGAGGGTCAGAGAGAGATGAGCAGAGAGAGAGGGGCAGAGAGAGAGGGACAGAGAGAGAGAGGCAGAGAGAGTGAGGCAGAGAGAGTGAGGCAGGGAGAGTTAGGCAGGGAGAGAGCGGCTGAAAGTGAGGGGCAGAGACAGACTGGCAGAGAGAGAGCGGCAGAGAGAGAGCGGCAGGGAGGGGCAGAGAGAGAGGGGCAGAGAGAGAGGAGCATTGAGTGTGTGGCAGAGAGATGGGCAGAGTGAGAGAGGCAGAGAGAGAGAGGCAGAGAGACAGGGGCAGAGAGAGATGGGCAGAGTGAGAGAGGCAGAGAGAGAGGGGCAGAGAGAGATGGGCAGAGTGAGAGAGGCAGAGAGAGAGAGGGACAGAGAGAGTGGGGCAGAGAGAGTTGGGGCCGAGAGAGGTGCAGAGAGAGTTGGGGCAGCGAGAGAGGGGCAGAGAGAGAGGGGCAGAGAGAGTTGGGGCAGTGAGAGTGGGGCAGAGAGATTGGGGCAGAGAGAGATGGGCAGTGTGAGAGAGGCAGAGAGAGTTGGGGCAGAGAGAGAGGAGCAGAGTGAGTTGGGGCCGAGGGAGAGGTGCAGAGAGAGAGGGGCAGCGAGAGAGGGGCAGAGAGAGAGGGGCAGAGAGAGAGGGGCAGAGAGAGAGAGGCAGAGAAAGTGAGGCAGAGAGAGTGAGGCAGAGAGAGTGAGGCAGAGAGAGAGGGGCAGAGAGAGAGAGGCAGACATAGAGGGGCAGAGAGAGAGGGGCAGAGTGAGAGGGACAGAGGGAGAGGGGCAGAGAGAGTTGGGGAAGTGAGAGTGGGGCAGATAGAGAGGGGCAGAGAGAGAGACAGAGAGAGAGGAACAGAGATAGAGGGGCAGAAAGAGAGAGGCAGAGAGAGAGGGGCAGAGAGAGAGGGGCAGAGCGAGAGGTGCAGAGAGAGAGGGGCAGAGAAAGTGAGGCAGAGAGAGTGAGGCAGAGAGAGTGAGGCAGAGAGAGTGAGGCAGAGAGAGAGGGGCAGCGAGAGAGGGGCAGCGAGAGAGGGGCAGAGAGAGACGGGCGGAGAGAGACGGGCGGAGAGAGACGGGCGGAGAGAGGGGCAGAGAGAGAGGGGCAGAGAGAGGGGCAGAGTGAGAGAGGCAGAGAGAGACGGGCAGAGAGAGAGGGGCAGAGAGAGAGGGGCAGAGACAGACGGGCAGAGAGAGAGGGGCAGAGAGAGAGGGGCAGAGGGAGAGACGCAGAGGGAGTGAGGCAGAGAGAGAGAGGGGCAGAGGGTGAGGGGCAGAGGGAGAGGGGCAGAGAGAGATGGGCGGAGAGAGAGGGGCAGAGAGAGAGAGGCAGAGAGAGAGAGAGGGGCAGAGAGAGAGGGGCAGAGAAAGAGAGGGGCAGAGAGAGGGGCAGAGAGAGAGGGGAAGATAGAGAGGGTCAGAGAGAGATGAGCAGAGAGAGAGGGGCAGAGAGAGAGGGACAGAGAGAGTGAGGCAGAGAGAGTGAGGCAGAGAGAGTGAGGCAGGGAGAGTGAGGCAGGGAGAGTGAGGCAGGGAGAGAGCGGCTGAAAGTGAGGGGCAGAGACAGACTGGCAGAGAGAGAGCGGCAGAGAGAGAGGGGCAGGGAGGGGCAGAGAGAGAGGGGCAGAGAGAGAGGAGCATTGAGTGTGTGGCAGAGAGATGGGCAGAGTGAGAGAGGCAGAGAGAGAGAGGCAGAGAGACAGGGGCAGAGAGAGATGGGCAGAGTGAGAGAGGCAGAGAGAGAGGGACAGAGAGAGATGGGCAGAGTGAGAGAGGCAGAGAGAGATGGGCAGATTGCAAGAGGCAGAGATAGAGAGGCAGAGAGAGAGGGGCTGATAGAGAGGGGCAGAGAGAGAGGGGCAGAGAGAGAGAGGCAGAGAAAGTGAGGCAGAGAGAGTGAGGCAGAGAGAGTGAGGCAGAGAGAGAGGGGCAGAGAGAGAGAGGCAGAGATAGAGGGGCAGAGAGAGAGGGGCAGAGAGAGAGGGGCAGAGTGAGAGGGACAGAGGGAGAGGGGCAGAGACAGTTGGGGAAGTGAGAGTGGGGCAGATAGAGAGGGGCAGAGAGAGAGAGAGACAGAGAGAGAGGAACAGAGATAGAGGGGCAGAAAGAGAGAGGCAGAGAGAGAGGGGCAGAGAGAGAGGGGCAGAGAGAGAGGGGCAGAAAGAGTGGGGCAGAGAGTGTGAGGCAGAGAGAGAGGGGCTGAGAGCGAGGGGCAGAGAGAGAGAGGCAGAGAGACTGAGGCTGAGAGAGTTGGGTCCGTGAGAGTTGGGGCAGTGAGAGTTGGGGCAGTGAGAGTTGGGGCAGTGAGAGTTGGGGCAGAGAGAGTGGGGCAGAGAGAGTGCGGCACAGAGAGTGCGGCAGAGAGAGTGGGGCAGAGAGAGTTGGGGCAGAGAGAGAGGGGCAATGAGAGTGGGGCAATGAGAGTGGTGCAGAGGGGGAGAGGTGGAGAGAGAGAGGCAGAGAGGGGCAGAGAGAGAGAGGGGCAGAGAGAGAGGCAGAGATGGAAGGGCAGAGAGAATGGGGCAGAGGGAGAGAGGCAGAGGGAGAGAGGCAGAGGGAGAGAGGCAGAGGGAGAGAGGCAGAGGGAGAGCGGCAGAGAGAAACAGAGGCAGAGAGAGACGGGCATTGATGAGAGTGGGGCAGAGTGGGGCAGAGAGAGAGGGGCAGAGAGAGAGGAGCTGAGAGAGAGGGGCTGAGAGAGAGGGACAGAGAGAGAGAGGGGCAGAGAGAGAGGGCAGAGAGAGAGAGGGGCAGAGAGAGAGGGGCAGAGAGAGAGGGGCAGAGAGAGAGGGGCAGAGAGAGAGGGGCAGAGAGAGAGGGGCAGAGAGAGAGAGGCGGAGGGTGAGGCGCAGAGAGAGAGAGGGGCAGAGGGTGTGGGGCAGAGAGAGAGGGGCAGAGAGAGGGGCAGAGAGAGGGGCAGAGAGAGAGAGGCAGAGAGAGAGGGGCAGAGAGAGAGGGGCAGAGAGAGGGGCAGAGAGAGGGCAGAGAGAGAGAGCAGTGAGAGAGGGGCAGAGAGAGAGGGGCAGAGAGAGAGACGCAGAGAGAGAGACGCAGAGAGAGAGGGGCAGTGGGAGAGGGTCAGAGAGAGAGGGTCAGAGAGAGAGGGGCAGAGAGAGAGGGGCAGAGAGAGAGGGGTAGAAAGGAGTGGGGCAGAGAGCGAGGGGGAGAGAGGTGCAGAGAGAGAGGTGCAGAGATATAGAGGCAGGGAGAGAGGGGCAGAGAGAGACGGGCAGAGAGAGCGCGGCAGAGAGAGAGGGGCAGAGAGAGAGAGACGCAGAGAGAGAGGGTCAGAGATATAGAGGCAGGGAGAGAGGGGCAGAGAGAAAGGGGCAGGGAGAGAGGGGCAGAGAGAGAGGGGCAGGGAGAGAGAGGCAGAGAGAGACGGGCAGAGAGAGACGGGCAGAGAGAGAGGGGCAGGGAGCGAGTGGTAGGGAGAGTGAGGTAGAGAGAGAGAGCCAAAGAGAGAGGGGCAGAGAGTGAGAGGCAGAGAGAGGGAGGCAAAGAGAGAGGGGCAGAGAGAGAGGGGCAGAGCGAGAGCGGCAGAGAGAGTGAGGCAGAGAGAGAGGGGCAGAGAGAGTGGGGCAGAGCGAGAGGGGCAGAGAGAGAGAGGCAGAGGAAGAGTGGCAGAGATAGAGGGGCAGAGAGAGTGAGGCAGAGGGAGAGGGCCAGAGAGAGAGAGGCAGAGAGGGAGAGGGGCAGAGAGGGAGAGGGGCAAAGAGGGAGAGGGGCAGAGAGAGAGAGGCAGAGAGAGAGGGGCAGAGAGAGAGGGGCAGAGAGGGGCAGAGAGAGAGGGGCAGAGAGAGAGGGGCAGAGAGAGAGCGGCAGAGAGAGAGGGGCAGAGAGAGAGGGGCAGAGAGAGAGAGGCGGAGGGTGAGGCGCAGAGAGAGAGAGGGGCAGAGGGTGTGGGGCAGAGAGAGAGGGGCAGAGAGAGAGGGGCAGAGAGAGAGAGGCAGTGAGAGAGGGGCAGAGAGAGAGGGGCAGTGATAGAGAGGCAGAGAGAGAGGGGCAGAGAGAGAGACGCAGAGAGAGAGACGCAGAGAGAGAGGGGCAGTGGGAGAGGGGCACAGAGAGGGTCAGAGAGAGAGGGGCAGAGAGAGAGGTGCAGAGAGAGAGGTGCAGAGAGAGACGGGCAGAGAGAGACGGGCAGAGAGAGCGCGGCAGAGAGAGAGGGGCAGAGAGAGAGAGACGCAGAGAGAGAGGGTCAGAGATATAGAGGCAGGGAGAGAGGGGCAGAGAGAAAGGGGCAGGGAGAGAGGGGCCGAGAGAGAGGGGCAGGGAGAGAGAGGCAGAGAGAGACGGGCAGAGTGAGAGGGGCAGAGAGAGAGGGGCAGGGAGCGAGTGGTAGGGAGAGTGAGGCAGAGAGAGAGAGGCAAAGAGAGAGGGGCAGAGAGTGAGAGGCAGAGAGAGGGAGGCAAAGAGAGAGGGGCAGAGAGAGAGGGGCAGAGCGAGAGCGGCAGAGAGAGTGAGGCAGAGAGAGAGGGGCAGAGAGAGTGGGGCAGAGCGAGAGGGGCAGAGAGAGAGAGGCAGAGGAAGAGTGGCAGAGATAGAGGGGCAGAGAGCGAGAGGCAGAGAGCGAGAGGCAGAGAGAGAGTGGCAGAGAAAGAGGGACAGAGAGAGAGGCTGAGAGAGAGGAGCAGAGAGTGGCAGAGAGAGGGGGTAGAGAGAGAGGGGCAGAGAAAGAGGGGCAGAGAGAGAGGGGAAGAGAGCGAGAGGTAGAGAGGAGAGGGGCAGAGAGAGAGGGGGAGAGAGGTGCAGGGAGAGAGGGGTAGAGAATGAGGGGCAGAGAGTCAAGGGCAGAGTGAGAGGGGCAGAGAGAGAGGAGCAGAGGGAATCAGGCAGAGAGAGAGGGGCAGAGAGAGAGAGGGGCAGAGAGAGAGAGGTGTAGAGAGAGACAGGTAGAGAGAGAGGGGCAGAGAGAGAGAGGCAGAGCGAGAGGGGCAGAGCGAGAGGGGCAGAGAGAGAGGGACAGAGAGAGAGAGGCAGAGAGAGTCGGACAGAGAGAGAGAGGCAGAGAGAGAGGGGCAGACTGAGAGGGGTAGGGAGAGAGAGGCAGAGAGAGAAGGGCAGAGTGAGAGGGGCAGAGAGAGAGGGGCGGAAAGAGAGCTGCAGAGAGAGAGGGGTAGGGAGAGTGAGGCAGAGAGAGAGAGGCAAAGAGAGAGAGGCAGAGAGAGAGGCAGAGAGAGAGTGTCAGAGAGAGAGGCAGAGAGAGAGGCAGAGAGAGAGAGGCAGAGAGAGAGAGGCAGAGAGAGAGAGGCAGAGAGAGAGAGAGGCAGAGTGAGATGGGCAGAGAGCGAGAGGCCGATAGAGATGAGCAGAGAGTGAGAGGCAGAGGGAGAGGTGCAGAGAGAGAGAGGCAGAGAGGGAGAGGCAGAGAGAGAGAGGCAGGGAGAGAGGGGCTGAGAGAGAGAGGCAGACAGGGATAGGCAGAGGGAGTGAGGCAGAGGGAGTGAGGCAGAGGGAGTGAAGCAGAGGGAGTGAAGCAGAGGGAGTGAGGCAGAGGGAGTGAGGCAGAGGGAGTGAAGCAGAGGGAGTGAAGCAGAGGGAGTGAGGCAGAGGGAGTGAGGTGCAGAGAGAGCGGGGCAGACAGAGAGAGGCAGAGAGAGAGGAGCCGAGCGAGAGGGTCTGAGGGAGTGAGGCAGATGAGAATCGATGAGGGAGTGTGGCAGTGAGAGAGGGGCAGAGAGAAAGAGGGGCAGTGAGAGAGGGGCAGTGAGAGAGGGGCAGAGAGAAGAGTAGAGAGAGAGGGGCAGAGAGAGAGAGGCAGAGTGAGAGAGCGGGACAGTGATAGTGAGGCGGAGAGAGAGGGGCAGAGAGAGAGAGGCAGAGAGAGAGAGGCAGAGAGGGAGAGAGTGAGGGACAGAGAGAGAGATGGGCAGAGAGAGAGAGGGACAGAGAGAGAGAGGTGCAGAGAGGGAGAGGGGCAGAGAGAGAGAGGCAGAGAGAGTGAGGCAGAGAGAGTGAGGCAGAGAGAGTGAGGCAGAGAGAGTGAGGCAGAGAGAGAGTGAGAGAGGCGCAGTTAGGGAGCGAGTTCCAGGATTTTGACCCTGTGGTATAGGTACACCCACGACGCTGTTAGGGAGGGAGTTCCAGGATTTTGACCCTGTGGTGTAGGTACAGCCACGGCGCTGTTAGGGAGGGTGTTCCAGGATTTTTCCCCCTGTTGTGTAGGTACACCCACAGTGCTGTTAGGGAGGGAGTTCCAGTGTTTGGACCCTGCAACAGTGAAGGAACGGCTGATATATTTCTAAGTCGGGGTGGTGAGGGGCTCGGAGGGGATCTTCCAGGTGGTGGTGATCCCCATGTGTCTGCTGCCCTTGTCCTTCTAGATGGTAGCGGTCGTGGGTTTGGAAGGTGCTGTCGAAGGAGTCTTGGTGAGTTGCTCAGTGCATCTTGTAGATGGTACACACGCTGCTGCTACTGTGCGTCGGTGGTGGATGGAGTGAATGTTTGTGGATGGGGTGCCGATCGAGCGGGGCTGCTTTGTCCTGGACGGTGTCGAGCTTCTCGAGTGTTGTGGGAGCTGCAACTCATCCAGGCAAAGTGGGGAGTGTCCCAACACACTCCTGACTTGTGCCTTGTAGATGGTGGACAGGCTTTGGGGAGTCAGGAGGTGAGTTACTCTCCGCAGGATTCCCAGCCTCTGACCTGCTCTTGCAGCCACAGTATTTATATGGCTGGGTCCAGTACAGTTTCTGGTCAATGGTAACCCCCAGGATGTTGATAGTGTGGAATTCAGCGATGGTAATGCCATTGAATGTCAAGGGGTGATGAAACTTGACAACACAAAACTAGTTGGGAATCTGAGTGGTGACGAGGTGTACCTACACCACAGGGATAATATCCAGAAAGTCCCTCCCTAACAGCGCTGTGGGTGTACCTACACCACAGGGATAAAATCCTGGATCTCCCTCCCTAACACCGCTGTGGGTGTACCTATACCACACGGACCTGATCCTGGAACTCCCTCCCTAACAGCGCCGTGGGTGTACCTACACCACAGGGACAAAATCCTGGATCTCCCTCCCTAACACCGCTGTGGGTGTACCTATACCACAGGAGAAGAAATCCTGGAAATCCCTCCCTAACAGTGCTGTGGGTGTACCTACACCACAGGGGACAAAATCCTGGAAAACCCTCCCCAACAGCGCTGTGGGTGTACCTAATTCACAGGGGACAAAATCCTCGAACTCCTGAGGGAACGATGCACTGTCAGAGGGTCAGTGCTGAGGGAGAGCCGCACTATCGGAGGGTTAGTGCTGAGGGAGAGCCGCACTGTCGGAGGGTCAGTGCTGAGGGAGAGCCGCACTGTCGGAGGGTCAGTACTAAGGGAGAGACGCACTGTCGGAGGGTCAGTACTGAGGGAGAGCTGCACTGTCGGAGGGTCAGTACTGAGGGAGAGCTGCACGGTCAGAGGGCCAGTGCTGAGAGAGAGCCGCACTGTCGGAGGGTCAGTACTGAGGGAGAGCCGCACTGTCGGAGGGCCAGTGCTGAGAGAGAGCTGTTACGCAGGGAGTTCCAGGATTTTGTCCCTGTGGTGTAGGTACAGCCACAGCGCAGTTAGGGAGGGAGTTCCAGGATTTTGTCCCGTGTGTTGTAGGTACACCCACAGCGCTGTTAGGGAGGGAGTTCCAGGATTTTGGCCCCTGTGGTATAGGTAAACCCACGCTGCTGTTAGGGAGGGAGTTCCAGAATTTTGTCTCTTTGGTGTAGGTACATCCATAGTGCTGTTACAGAGGGATTCCCTGGATGATGTCCCTGTGGTGTCGGTACACCCAGAGCATTTTTATGGAGGGAGTTCCAGGATTTTGTCCGTGTGGTGTATATACACTCACCGTGCCCTTGGGGAGGGAGTGGAAGGATTTTGTCTGTGTGGTGTTGGTACACCCAGGGTGCTGTTAGAGATGGAGTTCCAGGGTTTTTTCCCCTGTGGTGTAGGTACACCCACAGTGCTGTTAGGGAGGGAGCTCCAGGATTTTGTCCCCTGTGGTGTAGGTACACGCACGGCGCTGTTAGGGAGGGTGTTCCAGGATTTTTACCCCTGTGGTTTTGGTACACCCACAGCGCTGTTAGGGAGGGAGTTCCAGTGTTTGGACTCAGCGACAGTGAAGGAACGGCCGATATATTTCCAAGTCGGGATGGTGAGGGGCTCGGAGGGGATCTTCCAGGTGGTGGTGATCCCCATGTGTCTGCTGCCCTTGTCCTTCTAGATGGTAGCGGTCGTGGGTTTGGAAGGTGCTGTCGAAGGAGCCTTGGCGAGTTGCTGCAGTGCATCTTGTAGATGGTACACATGCTGCTGCTACTGTGCGTCGGTGGGTGGATGGAGTGAATGTTTGTGGATGGGGTGCCGATCAAGGAGGGGCTGCTTTGTCCTGGACGGTGTCGAGCTTCTCGAGTATTGTGGGAGCTGCACTCATCCAGGGATGTGGGGAGTATATCCATCACACTCCTGACTTGTGCCTTGTAGATGGTGGACAGGCTTTGGGGATTCAGGGGGTGAGTTACTCTCCGCAGGATTCCCAGCCTCTGACCTGCTCTTGCAGCCACAGTATTTATATGGATGGGTCCAGTACGGTTTCTGGTCAATGGTAACCCCCAGGATGTTGATAGTGGGGGATTCAGCGATGGTAATGCCATTGAATGTCAAGGGGTGATGAAACTTGACAACACAAAACTAGTTGGGAATCTGAGTGGTGACGAGGTGTACCTACACCACAGGGATAATATCCAGAAAGTCCCTCCCTAACAGTGCTGTGGGTGTACCTACACCACAGGGATAATATCCAGAAAGTCCCTCCCTAACAGCGCTGTGGGTGTACCTACACCACAGGGATAATATCCAGAAAGTCCCTCCCTAACAGCACTGTGGGTGTACCTACACCACAGGGACAAAATCCTGGATCTCCCTCCCGAACAGCGCTGTGGGTGTACCTACACCACAGGGGACAAAATCCTGGAACTCCCTCCCTAACAGCGCAATGGGTGTACCTACACCACACGGACCTGCTCCTGGAACTCCCTCCCTAACAGCGCCGTGGGTGTACCTACACCACAGGGACAAACTCCTGGAACTCCCTCCCTAACAGCGCTGTGGGTGTACCTACACCACAGGGACAAAATCCTGGAACTCCCTCCCTAACAGCGCTGTGGGTGTACCTACACCACAGGGACAAAATCCTGGAACTCCCTCCCTAACAGCGCTGTGGGTGTACCTACACCACACGGACCTGATCCTGGAACTCCCTCCCTAACAGCGCCGTGGGTGTACCTACACCACAGGAACAAAATCCTGGATCTCCCTCCCTAACAGCGCTGTGGGTGTACCTACACCACAGGGGACAAAATCCTGGATCTCCCTCCCTAACAGCGCTGTGGGTGTACCTACACCACAGGGGACAAAATCCTGGCAAACCCTCCCTAACAGCGCTGTGGGTAAAGCTACACCACACAAGACAAAATCCTGGAACTCCCTCCCTAACAGCGCCCTGGGTGTACCTACACCACAGGGACAAAATTCTGGAACTCCCTCCCCAACAGCGCTGTGGGTGTACCTAATTCACAGGGGACAAAATCCTCGAACTCCTGAGGGAACGATGCACTGCCAGAGGGTCAGTGCTGAGGGAGAGCCGCACTGTCGGAGTGTTAGTGCTGAGGGAGAGCTGCACTGTCGGAGGATCAGTACTGAGGGAGAGCTGCACTGTTGGAGGGTCAGTGCTGAGGGAGAGCAGCACTGTCAGAGGGTCAGTACTGAGGGAGGGCCACACTGTCGGAGGGTCAGTGCTGAGGGAGAGCCGCACTGTCGGAGGGTCAGTGCTGAGGGAGAGCCGCACTGTAGGAAGGTCAGTACTGAGGGAGAGCCGCACTGTCAGAGGCTCAATACTGAGGGAGAGCCGCGCTGTCGGAGGGTCAGTACTGAGGGAGAGACGCACTGTCGGAGGGTCAGTACTGAGGGAGAGCCGCACTGTCGGAGGGTCAGTACTGAGGGAGAGCTGCACGGTCAGAGGGCCAGTGCTGAGAGAGTGCCGCACTGTCGGAGGGCCAGTGCTGAGAGAGAGCTGTTACGGAGGGAGTTCCAGGATTTTGTCCCTGTGGTGTAGGTACAGCCACAGCGCAGTTAGGGAGGGAGTTCCAGGATTTTGTCCCTGTGGCGTAGGTACACCCACAGCGCTGTTAGGGAGGGAGTTCCAGGATTTTGGCCCCTGTGGTGTAGGTAAACCCACGCTGCTGTTAGGGAGGGAGTTCCAGAATTTTGTCTCTTTGGTGTAGGTACATCCATAGTGCTGTTACAGAGGGATTCCCTGGATGATGTCCCTGTGGTGTCGGTACACCCAGAGCATTTTTATGGAGGGAGTTCCAGGATTTTGTCCGTGTGGTGTATATACACTCACCGTGCCCTTGGGGAGGGAGTGGAAGGATTTTGTCTGTGTGGTGTATTTACACTCAGGGTGCTGTTAGGGAGCGAGTTCCAGGATTTTGACCCTCTGGTGTAGGTACACCCACAGCGCTGTTAGGGACGGAGTTCCAGGATTTTGTCCCCTGTGGTGTAGGTAAACCCACAGCGCTGTTAGGGAGGGAGTTCCAGTGTTTGGACCCTGCGACAGTGAACGAACGGCTGATATATTTCTAAGTCGGGGTGGTGAGGGGCTTGGAGGGGATGTTCCAGGTGGTGGTGTTCCACGTGTGTCTGCTGCCCCTTGTCCTTCTAGATGGTAGAGGTTGTGGGTTTGGGCGGCGCTGTCGAAGGAGCCTTGGCGAGTTGCTGCAGTGCATCTTGTAGATGGTACACACGCTGCTGCTACTGTGCGTCGGTGGTGGATGGAGTGAATGTTTGTGGATGGGGTGCCGATCAAGGAGGGGCTGCTTTGTCCTGGACGGTGTCGAGCTTCTCGAGTATTGTGGGAGCTGCAACTCATCCAGGGATGTGGGGAGTATTCCATCACACTCCTGACTAGTACCTTGTAGATGGTGGACAGGCTTTGGGGAGTCAGGAGGTGAGTTACTCTCCGCAGGATTCCCAGCCTCTGACCTGCTCTTGCAGCCACAGTATTTATATGGATGGGTCCAGTACAATTTCTGGTCAATGGTAACCCCCAGGATGTTGATAGTGTGGAATTCAGCGATGGTAATGCCATTGAATGTCAAGGGGTGATGAAACTTGACAACACAAAACTAGTTGGGAATCTGAGTGGTGACGAGGTGTACCTACACCACAGGGACAAAATCCAGAAAGTCCCTCCCTAACGACGCTGTGCGGTACCTACCACCACAGGGACAAAATCCTGGAACTCCCTCCCTAACAGCGCTGTGGGTGTACCTACACCACAGGGACAAAATCCTGGAACTCCCTCCCTAACAGCGCCGTGGGTGTACCTACACCACAGGGACAAAATCCAGAAAGTCCCTCCCTAACGACGCTGTGCGTGTACCTGCACCACAGGGACAAAATCCTGGAACTCCCTCCCTAACAGCCCTGTGGGTGTACCTATACCACACAGGACAAAACCCTGGAACTCCCTCCCTAACAGCCCTGTGGGTGTACCTACACCACACAGGACAAAACCCGGGAACTCCCTCCCTAACAGCGCTGTGGGTTTTCCTACACCACGGGGCCAAAATACTGGAACTCCCTCCCTAACAGCGATGTGGGTGTACCTACACCACGGGGCCAAAATACTGGAACTCCCTTCCTAACAGCGCTGTGGGTGTACCTACACCACGGGGCCAAAATACTGGAACTCCCTTCCTAACAGCGCTGTGGGTGTACCTACACCACGGGGCCAAAATACTGGAACTCCCTCCCTAACAGCGCTGTCGGTATACCTACACCAAAGGGACAAAATCCTGGAACTCCCTACCGAAAAGCGCTGTGGGTGCACCTACACCACAGGGGACAAAATCCTGGAACTCCCTCCCTAACAGCGCTGTGGGTGCACCTACACCACAGGGGCCAAAATCATGGAACTCCCTCCCTAACAGCGCCGTGGGTGTACCTACACCACAGGGGACAAAATCCTGGAACTCCCTCCCGAAAAGCGCTGTGGGTGCACCTACACCACAGGGGACAAAATCCTGGAACTCCCTCCCTAACAGCGCTGTGGGTGCACCTACACCACAGGGCCAAAATCCTGGAACTCCCTCCTAACAGCGCTGTGGGTGTACCTACACCACAGGGGACAAAATCCTGGAGCTCCCTCCCTAACAGCGCTGTGGGTGTACCTACACCACAGGGGACAAAATCCTGGAAAACCCACCCAAACAGCGCTGTGGGTGTACCTATACCACACAGGACAAAATCCTGGAACTCCATCCCTAACAGCATTGTGTGTGTACCTACACCACAGGGACAAAATCCTGGAACTCCATCCCTAACAGCGCTGTGGGTGTACCTACACCACAGGGACAATATCCTGGAACTACATCCCTAACAGCGCTGTGGGTGTACCTACACCACAGAGGTCAAAATCCTGGAACTCCCTCCCTAACAGCGCTTTGGGTGGACCTACACCACAGGGACAAAATCCTGGAACTCCCTCTCTAACAGCCCTGTGGGTGTACCTATACCACACAGGATAAAACCCTGGAACTCACTCCCAAAAAGCGATGTGGGTGTACCGACACCACAGGGACAAAATCCTGGAACTCCCTCCCTAACGGCGGTGTGGGTGCACCTACACCACAGGGGACAAAATCCTGGAACTCCCTCCCTAACAGCGGTGTGGGTGTACCTACACCACGGGGCCAAATACTGGAACTCCCTCCCTAACAGCGATGTGGGTGTACCTACACCACAGGGCCAAAATCCTGGAACTCCCTCCCTAACAGCGCTGTGGGTATACCTACACCAAAGGGACAAAATCCTGGAACTCCCTCCCTAACAGCGCCGTGGGTGTACCTACACCACAGTGACAAAATCCTGGAACTCCCTCCCGAAAAGCGCTGTGGGTGCACCTACACCACAGGGGACAAAATCCTGGAACTCCCTCCCTAACAGCGCTGTGGGTGCACCTACACCACAGGGCCAAAATCCTGGAACTCCCTCCCTAACAGCGCTGTGGGTGCACCTACACCACAGGCCAAAATCCTGGAACTCCCTCCCTAACAGCGCTGTGGTGTACCGACACCACAGGGGACAAAAATCCTGGAGCTCCCTCCCTAACAGCGCTGTGGGTGTACCTACACCACAGGGGACAAAATCCAGGAACTCCCTCCCTAACAGCGCTGTGGGTGTACCTACACCACAGGGGACAAAATCCTGGAAAACCCTCCCAAACAGCGTTGTGGGTATACCTACACCACAGGGCCAAAATCCTGGAACTCCCTCCCTAACAGCGCTGTGGGTGTACCGACACCACAGGGGACAAAATCCTGGAGCTTCCTCCCTAACAGCGCTGTGGGTGTACCTACACCACAGGGACAATATCCTGGAACTACATCCCTAACAGCGCTGTGGGTGTACCTACACCACAGAGGTCAAAATCCTGGAACTCCCTCCCTAACAGCGCTTTGGGTGGACCTACACCACAGGGACAAAATCCTGGAACTCCCTCTCTAACAGCCCTGTGGGTGTACCTATACCACACAGGATAAAACCCTGGAACTCACTCCCAAAAAGCGATGTGGGTGTACCGACACCACAGGGACAAAATCCTGGAACTCCCTCCCTAACGGCGGTGTGGGTGCACCTACACCACAGGGGACAAAATCCTGGAACTCCCTCCCTAACAGCGGTGTGGGTGCACCTACACCACAGGGGACAAAATCCTGGAACTCCCTCCCTAACAGCGCCGTGGGTGTACCAACACCACAGGGGACAAAATCCTGGAATTCCCTCACTAACAGCGCTGTGGGTGTACGTACACCACAGGGACAAAATCCTGGAACTCCCTCCCTAACAGCCCTGTGGGTGTACCTATACCACACAGGACAAAACCCTGGAACTCCCTCCCTAACAGCCCTGTGGGTGTACCTATACCACACAGGACAAAACCCGGGAACTCCCTCCCTAACAGCGCTGTGGGTTTTCCTACACCACAGGGCCAAAATCCTGGAACTCCCTTCCTAACAGCGTTGTGGGTGTATGTACACCACGGGGCCAAAATCCTGGAACTCCCTTCCTAACAGCGCTGTGGGTGTACCTACACCACGGGGCCAAAATACTGGAACTCCCTCCCTAACAGCGATGTGGGTGTACCTACACCACAGGGCCAAAATCCTGGAACTCCCTCCCTAACAGCGCTGTGGGTATACCTACACCAAAGGGACAAAATCCTGGAACTCCCTCCCTAACAGCGCCGTGGGTGTACCTACACCACAGTGGACAAAATCACGGAACTCCCTCCCCAACAGCGGTGTGGGTGTACCTACACCACAGTGACAAAATCCTGGAACTCCCTCCCGAAAAGCGCTGTGGGTGCACCTACACCACAGGGGACAAAATCCTGGAACTCCCTCCCTAACAGCGCTGTGGGTGCACCTACACCACAGGGCCAAAATCCTGGAACTCCCTCCCTAACAGCGCTGTGGGTGCACCTACACCACAGGGCCAAAATCCTGGAACTCCCTCCCTAACAGCGCTGTGGGTGTACCGACACCACAGGGGACAAAATCCTGGAGCTCCCTCCCTAACAGCGCTGTGGGTGTACCTACACCACAGGGGACAAAATCCAGGAACTCCCTCCCTAACAGCGCTGTGGGTGTACCTACACCACAGGGGACAAAATCCTGGAAAACCCTCCCAAACAGCGTTGTGGGTATACCTACACCACAGGGCCAAAATCCTGGAACTCCCTCCCTAACAGCGCTGTGGGTGTACCGACACCACAGGGGACAAAATCCTTCGGCTTCCTCCCTAACAGCGCTGTGGGTGTACCTACACCACAGGGGACAAAATCCAGGAACTCCCTCCCTAACAGCGCTGTGGGTGTACCTACACCACAGGGGACAAAATCCTGGAAAACCCTCCCAAACAGCGTTGTGGGTATACCTACACCACACAGGACAAAATCCAGGAACTCCCTCCCTAACAGCCCTGTGGGTGTACCTATACCACACAGGACAAAATCCTGGAACTCCATCCCTAACAGCGCTGTGTGTGTACCTACACCACAGGGACAAAATCCTGGAACTACATCCCTAACAGCGCTGTGGGTGTACCTACACCACAGGGACAATATCCTGGAACTACATCCCTAACAGCGCCGTGGGTGTACCCTACACCACAGAGGTCAAAATCCTGGAACTCCCTCCCTAACAGCGCTTTGGGTGGACCTACACCACAGGGACAAAATCCTGGAACTCCCTCTCTAACAGCCCTGTGGGTGTACCTATACCAACACAGGATAAAACCCTGGAACTCACTCCCAAAAAGCGATGTGGGTGTACCGACACCACAGGGACAAAATCCTGGAACTCCCTTCCTAACAGCGCTGTGGGTGTATGTACACCACAGGGCCAAAATCCTGGAACTCCCTCCCTAACAGCGCTGTGGGTGTACGTACACCACAGGGCCAAAATCCTGGAACTCCCTCCCTAACAGCGGTGTGGGTGTACCTACACCACAGGGGACAAAATCCTGGAACTCCCTCCCTAACAGCACAGTGGGTGTACCTACACCACAGGGGACAAAATCCTGGAACTCCCTCCCTAACAGCGGTGTGGGTGCACCTACACCACAGGGGACAAAATCCTGGAACTCCCTCCCTAACAGCGCCGTGGGTGTACCAACACCACAGGGGACAAAATCCTGGAATTCCCTCACTAACAGCGCTGTGGGTGTACGTACACCACAGGGCCAAAATCCTGGAACTCCCTCCCTAACAGCGCTGTGGGTGTACCTACACCACAGGGGACAAAATCCTGGAGCTCCCTCCCTAACAGGCTGTGGGTGTACCTACACCACAGGGACAAAATCCTGGATCACCCTCCCTAACAGCGCTGTGGGTGTACCTACACCACAGGGACAAAATCCTGGAACTCCCTCCCTAACAGCGCTGTGGGTGTACCTACACCACAGGGGACAAAATCCTGGAGCTCCCTCCCTAACAGGCTGTGGGTGTACCTACACCACAGGGACAAAATCCTGGATCACCCTCCCTAACAGCGCTGTGGGTGTACCTACACCACAGGGACAAAATCCTGGAACTCCCTCACTAACAGCGCTGTGGGTGTACCTACACCACAGGGGACAACATCCTGGAGCTCCCTCCCTAACAGCGCTGTGGGTGTACCTACACCGCAGGGGACAAAATCCTGGAAAACCCTCCCTGACAGCGCTGTGGGTGTACCTACACCACAGGGACAAAATCGTGGAACTCCCTCCCCAACAGCGCCGTGGGTGTACCTAATTCACAGGAGACAAAATCCTCGAACTCTTGAGGGAACGCTGCACTGTCGGCGGGTCAGTGGTGAGGGAGAGCTGCACGGTCAGAGCGCCAGTGCGGAGCGAGAGCTGTTAGGGAGGGAGTTCCAGGATTTTGTCATAGTGGTGTCGGTACACCCACAGTACCGTTAGGGAGGGAGTTCCAGGATTTTGGCCCCTGTGGTGTAGGTACACCCATGGTGCTGTTAGGTAGGGAGTTCCAGGATTTTGTCCCCTGTTTTTTAGGTACACCCAAGGCAATTTTTGGGTGGGAGTTCCAGGGATTTGTCCCTGTGGTGTAGGTACATCCACGGCGCTGTTACGGAGGGAGTTCCAGGGATTTGTCCCTGTGGTGTAGGTACATCCACGGCGCTGTTACGGAGGGAGTTCCAGGATTTTGTCCCTTTGGTGTAGGTACACCCACAGTGCTGTTAGGGAGGGAGTTCCAGGATTTGTTCCGTGGTGTAGGTACACCCATGGTGCTGTTAGGGAGGGAGTTCCAGGATTTTGTCCCTGTGGTGTAGGTACACCCACCGTGCTGTTAGGAGGGAATTCCAGGATTTTGTCCCCTGTGCTGTAGGTACACCCACAGCGCTGTTAGGGAGGGAGTTCCAGCACTTTTTCCCTGTGGTGTAGGTACACCCACAGCGCTGTTAGGAAGGAGTTCCAGAATTTTGTCCGTGTAGTGTATTTACACCCACGGCGTTGTTAGGGAGGGTGTTCCAGGATTTTGTCCCCTGTAGTGTAGGTACACCCACAGCGCTGTTAGGGAGGGAGTTCCAGGATTTTGTCCCCTGTAGTGTAGGTACACCCACAGCGCTGTTAGGGAGCGAGTTCCAGGATTTTGTCCCCTGTAGTGTAGGTACACCCACAGCGCTGTTAGGGAGGGAGTTCCTGGATTTAATCCCCTTGCGGTGTAGGTACACCCACAGCGCTGTTAGGGAAGGAGTTCCAGGATTTTCTCCCCTGTAGTGTAGATACATCCACCGCGCTGGGAGGGAGTTCCGGGATTTTCCAGGTACACCCATGGCGCTGTTACTGAGGGAGTTCCAGGTTTTTGACCGTGTGGTGTAGGTACACCCACAGCACAGTTAGGGAGTGAGTTCCAGGATTTTGACCGTATGGTGTAGGTACACCCATGGCGCAGTTAGGCGGGGAGTTCCAGGATTTTGTTCCTGTGGTGTAGGTACACCCACGGCGCTGTTAGTGAGGGAGTTCCAGGATTTCGTCCCTGTGGTGTAGGTAAACCCACGGTGCTTTTAGGGAGGGAGTTCAAGGATTTTGTCCCTGCGGTGTAGGTACACCCACAGCGCTGTTAGGGAGGGAGTTCCAGGTGTTTGACTGTGTGCTGTAGATAAACGCACGGCGCTGTTAGGGAGTGAATTCCAGGACTTTGTACCTGTGGTGTAGGTACAGCCAAGTTGCTTTTAGGCAGGGAGTTCAAGGAGATTGTCCGTGCGGTGTCGGTACACCCACAGCGCTGTTAGGGAGGGAATTCCAGGATTTTGTCCCTGTGGTGTAGGTACACCCACAGCGCTGTTAGGGAGGGAGTTCCTGGATTTTGTCCCCTGTGGTGTAGGTACACCCATGGCGCTAACAGGGGGTGAGTTCCAGTATTTTGTCTGTGTGGTGCAGGTACACCCACGCTGCTGTTTGGGAGGGAGTTCCTGATTTTTTTCCCCAGTAGTGTAGTTGCACCCACGCTGCTGTTTGGGAGGGCGTTCCAGGACTTTGACCGTGTGTTGTAGATAAACGCATGGCGCTGTTAGGGAGGGAGTTCCAGGATTTTGACCTGTGGTGTAGGTACACCCAGAGCACATTTAGGGAGAGAGTTCCAGGATTTTGTCCGTCTGGTGTAGGTACACCCAAGGCGCTGTTAGGCAGGGAGTTAAAGGGGATTGTCCGTGTGGTGTCGGGACACCCATAGCACTGTTAGGGAGGGAGTTCCGGTATTTTGTCCTTGTGGTGTAGGTACACCCACAGCGCTGTTAGGGAGGGTGTTCCAGGATTTTGTCCTTGTGGTGTAGGTACACCCACGGCGCTGTTAGGGAGGGATTTCCAGGATTTTGTCCCCTGTCGTGTAGGTACACCCACGGCGCTGTTGGGGAGTGAGTTCCAGGTTTTGACCCTGTGGTGTAGGTACACCCAAGGTGCTGTTAGGCAGGGAGTTCAAGGAGATTGTCCGTGTGGTGTCGGTACACCCATAGCACTGTTAAGGAGGGAGTTCCAGGATTTTTACCGTATGGTGTAGGTACACCCATGGTACTTTTAGGGAGGGAATTTCAGGGATTTGTCCTTGTGGTGTAGGTACACCCATGGCGCTATTACGGTGGAAGTTCCAGCATTTTGTCCGTGTGGTGTAGGTACACCCACAGCGCTGTTGGGGAGTGAGTTCCAGGTTTTGACCCTCTGGTGTAGGTACACCCACAGCGCTGTCACTGAGGGAGTTCCAGGATTTTGTCCCTGTGGTGCAGGTACACCCACAGCGCTGTTAGGGAGGAAGATCCAGGATTTTATCCCTTGTGCTATAGGTACACCCACAGTGCTGTTAGGGAGGGAGTCCAGGATTTTGTCCCTGTGGTGTAGGTACACCCACAGTGCTGTTAGGGAGGGAGTTCCAGGATTTTTCCCTGTGGTGTAGGTACACCCATGGCGCTGTTAGGGAGGGAGTTCCAGGATTTTGTCCCTGTGTGGTGTAGGTACACCCATGGCGCTGTTAGGGAGGGAGTTCCAGGATTTTGTACCTGTGGTGTAGGTACACCCATGGCGCTGTTAGGGAGGGAGTTCCAGGATTTTGACCGTGTGGTGTTGGTACACCTACGGCACTGTTACGGAGTGAGTTCCAGCATTTTGTCCAAGTGGTGTATGTACACCCAAGGCGCTGTTAGGGCGGGAGTTCCAAGATTTTGTCTGTACAGTGTAGGTACACCCATGGCGCTATGAGGGATGGAGTTCCAGGATTTTGTCCCCTGTGGTGTAGGTACACCCACAGCGCTGTTAGGTAGGGAGTTCCAGATTTTTTTCCCCTGTGGTGTAGGTACACCCACAGCGCTGTTAGGGAGGAAGATCCAGGATTTTATCCCTTGTGCTATAGGTACACCCACAGTGCTGTTAGGGAGGGAGTTCCAGGATTTTGTCCCTGTGGTGTAGGTACACCCACAGTGCTGTTAGGGAGGGAGTTCCAGGATTTTGTCCCTGTGGTGTAGGTACACCCACAGTGCTGTTAGGGAGGGAGTTCCAGGATTTTTCCCTGTGGTGTAGGTACACCCATGGCGCTGTTAGGGAGGGAGTTCCAGGATTTTGTCCCTGTGTGGTGTAGGATCACCCATTACGCTGTTAGGGAGGGAGTTACAGGATTTTGTCCCCTCTGGTGTAGGTACACCCACCGCGCTGTTAGGGATGGTGTTCCAGGATTTTGTCCCTATGGTGTAGGTGCACTTACAGTGTTGTAAGGGTCGGAGTTCCAGGATTTTGGCCCCTGTGGTGTCGGTACACCTACAGCGCTGTTAGGGAGAGCGTTACAGGATTTTGTCCGTGTGGTGCAGGTACACCCACAGCGCTGTTAGGGAGGGAGTCCAAGGATTTTATCCACATGGTGTAGGTACACCCACGGCGCTGTTAGGGAGGGAGTTCCAGGATTTTGCATGTGGTGTAGGTACACCCACGGTGCAGTTAGGGAGGGAATTCCAGGATTTTGTTCCCTGTGGTGTAGGTACACCCACAGCGCTGTTAGGGAGGGAATTCCAGGATTTTGTCCCCTGTGGTGTAGGTACACCCACAGCGCTGTTAGGGAGGGAATTCCAGGATTTTGTCCCCTGTGGTGTAGGTACACCCACAGTGCTGTCAGGTAGGGAGTTCCAGATTTTTTTCCCCTGTGGTGTAGTTGCACCCACAGTACTTTTAGGGAGGGATTTCCAGAATTTTGTCCCTGTGGTGTAGGTACACCTTGAGAGCAGTTAGGGAGGGAGTTCCCGGGTTTTGTCTGTGTGGTGTAGGTACACCCACAGCGCAGTTAGGGAGGGAGTTCCAGGATTTTGTCCCTGTGGTGTAGGTACACCCACAGCGCAGTTAGGGAGCGAGTTCCAGGATTTTGTCCCTGTGGTGTAGGTACACCCACAGCGCTGTTAGGGAGGGAGATCCCGGATTTTATCCCTGTGGTGTAGGTACACCCATTGCGCTGTTAGGGAGGGAGTTCCTGGATTTTGTCCCCTGTGTGGTGTAGGTACACCCATTACGCTGTTAGGGAGTGTGTTCCAGGATTTTGTCTGTGTCGTGTAGGTACACCCACGGCGCTGTTAGGGAGGGAGTTCCAGGATTTTGTCCCCTGTGGTGTAGGTACACCCACGGCGCTGTTAGGGAGGGAGTTCCAGGATTTTGTCCGTGTGGTGTAGGTACACCCACAGCGCTGTTAGGGAGGGAGTTCCAGGATTTTGTCCCCTGTGTGGTGTAGTTTCACCCATGGCGCTGTTAGGGATTGTGTTCCAGGATTTTGTCCCTGTGGTGTCGGTACACCCACTGTGCTGTTTAGTGAGGGAGTTACAGGATTTTGTCCCCTCTGGTGTAGGTACACCCACCGCGCTGTTAGGGAGGGTGTTCCAGGATTTTGTCCCAGTGGTGTAGGTGCACTTACAGCGCTGTAAGGGTCGGAGTTCCAGGATTTTGGCCCCTGTGGTGTAGGTACACCTACAGCGCTGTTAGGGAGGGAGTTCCAGGATTTTGTCCGTGTGGTGCAGGTACAACCACAGCGCTGTTAGGGAGGGAGTTCCAGGATTTTGCATGTGGTGTAGGTACACCCACGGTGCAGTTAGGGAGGGAATTCCAGGATTTTGTCCCCTGTGGTGTAGGGACACCCACAGTGCTGTCAGGTAGGGAGTTCCAGATTTTTTTCCCCTGTGGTGTAGTTGCACCCACGCTGCTGTTCGGGAGGGAGGTCAAGAATTTCGACCCTGTGGTGTAGGTGCACCCACAGCGCTGTTAGGGAGGGAGATCCCGGATTTTATCCCTGTGGTGTAGGTACACCCACAGCGCTGTTAGGGAGGGAGTGCCAGGATTTTGTCCCTGTGGTGTAGGTACACCCACAGCGCTGTTAGGGAGGGAGTTCCACGATTTTGTCCCTGTGGTGTAGGTACACCCATTGCGCTGTTAGGGAGGGACTTCCAGGTTTTTGTCCCCTGTGTGGTGTAGGTACACCCATTACGCTGTTAGGGAGTTTTTCCAGGATTTTGTCTGTGTGGTGTAGGTACACCCACGGCGCTGTTAGTGAGTGTTTTCCAGGATTTTGTCCCTGTGGTGTAGGTACATCCATCACGCTGTTAGGGAGAGAGTTCCAGGACTTTGTCCCCTGTGGTGTAGGTACACCCACAGCGCTGATAGGGAGGGTGTTCCAGGATTTTGTCCATGTGGTGTAGGTACACCAAGGGTGCTGTTAGGGATGGAGTTCCAGAATTTTGTCCCTGTGGTGTAGGTACACCCACAGCGCTGTTAGGGAGGGAGTTCCAGTATTTTAACCCTGTGGTGTAGGTACACCCACAGAGCTGTTAGGGAGGGAGTTCCAGGATTTTGTCCCCTGAGGTGTAGGTACACCCACAGCGCTGTTAGGGTGGGTGTTCCAGGATTTTGTCCCTCTGTTGTAGGTACATCCATGGTGCTGTTATTGAGGGAGTCCCAGGATTAGTCCCTGTGGTTTAGGTACACCCACAGCGCTGTTATGGTTGGAGTTCCAGGATTTTGTCTATATGGTGTAGGTATACGCATGGCGCTGTTAGGAAGGGATTTCCAGGAATTTGTCTCTGCGTTGTAGGTACATCCACAGTGCTGTTAGGGAGGGAGTTCCAGGTATTTGTCCGCTGTGGTGTAGGTACACCCATGGCGCTGTTAGGGAGGGAGTTCCAGGTATTTGTCCGCTGTGGTGTAGGTACACCCATGGTGCTGTTAGGGATGGAGTTCCAGGATTTGTTCCATGTGTTTTAGGTACACCCACAGCGCTATTAGTGAGCGAGTTCCAGGATTTTGTCCCTGTGGTGTAGGTACACCTACAGCACTGTTGGGAGTGAGTTCCAGTATTTTAACCCTGTGGTGTAGGTACACCCACAACGCTGTTAGGGAGGGAGTTCCAGGATTTTAACCCTGTGGTGTAGGTACACCCACGGCACTGTTAGGGAGGGTGTTCCTGGATGTTGTCTCCTGTAGTGTAGGTACACCCACAGCGCTGTTAGAGAGGGAGTTCCAGGATTTTAACCCTGTGGTGTAGGTACACCCACAACGCTGTTAGAGAGGGAGTTCCAGGAGTTTTTACCCTGTGGCGTAGGTACACCGACGGCACTGTTAGGGAGGGAGTTCCTGGATTTTGTCTCCTGTAGTGTAGGTACACCCACAGCGCTGTTAGAGAGGGTGTTCCAGGATTTTGTCCCTGTTGGTGTAGGTACACCCACAGCGCTGTTAGGGAGGGAGTTCCTGGATTTTGATCTCCTGTAGTGTAGGTACACCCACAGCGCTGTTAGGGAGGGAGTTCATGGATTTTGTCCCTGTGGTGTAGGTACACCCACAGCGCTGTTAGGGAGGGTGTTCCAGGATTTTGTCCTGTGTGGTGTAGGTACACCCGCAGCGCTGTTAGGGAGGGTGTTCCAGGATTTTGTCTATATGGTGTACGTATACGCATGGCGCTGTTAGGGAGGGTGATCCAGGATTTTGTCCCCTCTGGTGTAGGTTAACCCACGGCGCCGTTCGGGTGGGAATTCCAGGATTTTGTCCCCTCTGGTTTAGGTACACGCACGGCACGGTTAGGGAGGGAGTTGCAGGTTTTTGTCCCCTGTGGGGTAGGTACATCCACAGCGCTGTTAGAGAGGGTGATCCAGGATTTTGTCCCTGTGGTGTAGGTACACCCACAGCGCTGTTAGGGAGGGTGATCCAGGATTTTGTCCCTGTGGTGTAGTTACATCCACAGCGCTGTTAGGGAGGGTGATCCAGGATTTTGTCCCTGTGTTGTAGGTACACCCACAGCGCTGTTAGGGAGGGTGATCCAGGATTTTGTCCCTGGGTTGTAGGTACACCCACAGCGCTGTTAGGGAGGGAGTTACAGGATCTTGACCCTCTAGATTAGGTACACCCATGGCACTGTTAGGGTGGCAATTCCAGGATTTTGTCCCTGTGGTGTAGGTACACCCACGGCACTGTTATGGAGGGAGTTCCTGGATTTTGTCTCCTGTAGTGTAGGTACACCCACAGCGCTGTTTGAGAGGGAGTTCCAGTATTTTGTCCTGTGTGGTGTAGGTACACCCATAGCGCTTTTAGGGAGGGATTTCCAGGATTTTGGCCCCTGTGGTGTAGATAAACCCATGATTTTGTTAGGGTGGGAGTTCCAGGATTTTGTCTATGTTATGTAGGTACACCCATGGTGCTGTTAGAGAGGGAGTTCCAGGATTTTGTCTATGTTATGTAGGTACACCCATGGTGCTGTTAGAGAGGGAGTTCCAGGATTTTGTCCCTGTGTGGTGTAGGTACACCCTTGGTGCTGTTAGGGAGGGAGTTCCAGGATTTTGTCCCTGTGTGGTGTAGGTACACCCTTGGTGCTGTTGGTAGGGAGTTCAAGAATTTTGTCCCCTGTGGTGTAGGTACATCCATGGTGCTGTTATTGAGGGAGTCCCAGGATTAGTCCCTGTGGTTTAGGTACACCCACAGCGCTGTTATGGTTGGAGTTCCAGGATTTTGTCCGTGTAATGTCGGTACACTTACAGTGCTGTTAGGGAGGGAGTTCCGGGATTTTGTCCCTGTGGTGTAGGTGCACTTACAGCGCTGAAAGGGTCGGAGTTCCAGGATTTTGGCCCCTATGGTGTCGGTACACCTACAGCGCTGTTAGGGAGGGCGTTACTGGATTTTGTCCGTGTGGTGCAGGTACACCCACAGCGCTGTCAGGGTGGGAGTCCAAGGATTTTATCCACGTGGTGTAGGTACACCCACGGCGCTGTTAGGGAGGGAGTTCCAGGATTTTGTCCCTGCAGTGTAGGTACACCCACAGCGCTGTTAGGGAGGGTGTTCCAGGATTTTGTCCCTGCGGTGTAGGTACACCCACAGTGCTGTTAGGGAGGGTGATCCAGGATTTTGTCCCTGTGGTGTAGGTCCACCCACAGCGCTGTTAGGGAGGGAGTTACAGGATCTTGACCCTCTAGATTAGGTACACACACAGCGCTGTTAGAGAGGGAATTCCAGGATTTTGTCCTGTGTGGTGTAGGTACACCCATGGCGCTGTTAGGGAGGGTGTTCCAGGATTTTGTCCCTGTGTGGTGTAGGTACACCCATGGTGCTGTTGGTAGGGAGTTCCAGGATTTTGTCCCCTGAGGTGTAGGTACATGCACAGTGCTGTTAGGGAGGTAGTTCCAGGATTTTGTCCCTCTGGTGTACGTATATCCATGGTGCTGTTATTGAGGGAGTCCCAGGATTAGTCCCTGTGGTTTAGGTACACCCACAGCGCTGTTATGGTTGGAGTTCCAGGATTTTGTCTATATGGTGTAGGTATAAGCATGGCGCTGTTAGGGAGGGAGTTCCAGGTATTTGTCCGCTGTGGTGTAGGTACACCCATGGAGCTCTTAGGGATGGAGTTCCAGGATTTTGTCCGTGTGTTTTAGGTACACCCACAGCGCTATTAGGGAGCG
This sequence comes from Cetorhinus maximus, assembly GCF_964194155.1. NCBI lineage: Eukaryota > Metazoa > Chordata > Chondrichthyes > Lamniformes > Cetorhinidae > Cetorhinus > Cetorhinus maximus. The sequence goes on from NW_027596899.1 coordinate 32,653, forward strand.
AGTTCCAGGATTTTGTCCATGTGGTGTAGGTACACCCACCGCACTGTTAGGGAGGGAGTTCCAGGACTTTGTCCCTGTGGTGCAGGTACACCCACAGAGCTGTTAGGGAGGGAGTTCCAGGATTTTGTCCCTAAAGTGTAGGTATACCCACAGCGCTGTTCGGGAGGGAATTCCCGGATTTTGTCCCCTGTCGTGTAGGTACACCCACGGCGCTGTTAGGGAGGGAGTTCCAGGATTTTGTCCCTGTGGTGTAGGTACACCCACAGTGCTGTTAGGGAGGGTGATCCTGGATTTTGTCCCTGTGGTGTAGGTACACCCACAGCGCTGTTAGGGAGGGAGTTCCAGCATTTTGTCCCTGTGGTGTAGGTACACCCACAGCGCTGTTATTGAGTGAGTTCCAGGATTTTGTCCGTGTGGTATAGCTACACCGATCTCACTGTTAGGGAGGGAGTGACAGGATTTTGTCCCCGATGGTGTAGGTACACCCACGGCGCCGTTCGGGTGGGAATTCCAGGATTTTGTCCCCTCTGGTTTAGGTACACGCACGGCACTGTTAGGGAGGGAGTTGCAGGTTTTTGTCCCCTGTGGGGTAGGTACATCCACAGCGCTGTTAGGGAGGGAGTTCCAGGTATTTGTCCGCTGTGGTGTAGGTACACCCACAGCACTGTTAGGGAGCGAGTTCCATGATTTTGTCCGTGTGGTGTAGGTGCACCCACAGCGCTGTTAGGGATGGAGTTCCTGGATTTTGTCCGTGTGGTATAGGTACACCCACGGCGCTGTTAGGGAGGAGTTGCAGGATTTTGTCCCCTGTGGTGTAGGTACACCCACAGCGCTGTTAGGGATGGAGTTCCAGCATTTTGTCCCTGTGGTGTAGGTACCCCCACAGCGCTGTTAGGAAGGGAGTTCCCCGATTTTGTCCCGTGCTGTGTAGGTACACCTATAGTGTTGTTAGGGAGGGAGTTCAAGTATTTTGTCCGTGTGGTGTAGGTACATCCACAGCGCTGTTAGGGAGGTAGTTCCAGGAATTTGTCCCTGTGGTGTAGGTCCACCCACAGTGCTGTTAGGGAGGGAGTTCCTGGATTTAGTCCCCTTGCGGTGTAGGTACACCCACAGCGCTGTTAGGGAGGGAGTTCCAGGATTTTGTCCCCTGTAGTGTAGGTACACCCACGGCGCGGTTAGGGAGGTAGTTCCAGGAATTTGTCCCTGTGGTGTAGGTACACCCACAGTGCTGTTAGGGAGGGAGTTCCTGGATTTAGTCCCCTTGCGGTGTAGGTACACCCACAGCGCTGTTAGGGAGGGAGTTCCAGGATTTTGTCCCCTGTAGTGTAGGTACACCCACGGCGCTGTTAGGGAGGGAGTTCATGGATTTTGTCCCTGTGGTGTAGGTACACCCATGGCGCTAACAGGGGGTGAGTTCCAGTATTTTGTCTGTGTGGTGCAGGTACACCCACAGCGCTGTTTGGGAGGGAGTTCCTGATTTTTTTCCCCAGTAGTGTAGTTGCACCCACGCTGCTGTTTGGGAGGGCGTTCCAGGATTTTGACCGTGTGTTGTAGATAAACGCATGGCGCTGTTAGGGAGGGAATTTCAGGATTTTGTCCCCTGTGGTGTAGGTACACCCACAGCGCTGTTAGGGATGGAGTTCCAGGATTTTGTCCCTGTGGTGTAGGTACACCCACAGCGCTGTTAGGGAGGGAGTTCCTGGATTTTGATCTCCTGTAGTGTAGGTACACCCACAGCGCTGTTAGGGAGGGAGTTCATGGATTTTGTCCCTGTGGTGTAGGTACACCCACAGCGCTGTTAGGGAGGGTGTTCCAGGATTTTGTCCTGTGTGGTGTAGGTACACCCGCAGCGCTGTTAGGGAGGGTGTTCCAGGATTTTGTCTATATGGTGTACGTATACGCATGGCGCTGTTAGGGAGGGTGATCCAGGATTTTGTCCCCTCTGGTGTAGGTTAACCCACGGCGCCGTTCGGGTGGGAATTCCAGGATTTTGTCCCCTCTGGTTTAGGTACACGCACGGCACGGTTAGGGAGGGAGTTGCAGGTTTTTGTCCCCTGTGGGGTAGGTACATCCACAGCGCTGTTAGAGAGGGTGATCCAGGATTTTGTCCCTGTGGTGTAGGTACACCCACAGCGCTGTTAGGGAGGGTGATCCAGGATTTTGTCCCTGTGGTGTAGTTACATCCACAGCGCTGTTAGGGAGGGTGATCCAGGATTTTGTCCCTGTGTTGTAGGTACACCCACAGCGCTGTTAGGGAGGGTGATCCAGGATTTTGTCCCTGGGTTGTAGGTACACCCACAGCGCTGTTAGGGAGGGAGTTACAGGATCTTGACCCTCTAGATTAGGTACACCCACGGCACTGTTAGGGTGGCAATTCCAGGATTTTGTCCCTGTGGTGTAGGTACACCCACGGCACTGTTATGGAGGGAGTTCCTGGATTTTGTCTCCTGTAGTGTAGGTACACCCACAGCGCTGTTTGAGAGGGAGTTCCAGTATTTTGTCCTGTGTGGTGTAGGTACACCCATAGCGCTTTTAGGGAGGGATTTCCAGGATTTTGGCCCCTGTGGTGTAGATAAACCCATGATTTTGTTAGGGTGGGAGTTCCAGGATTTTGTCTATGTTATGTAGGTACACCCATGGTGCTGTTAGAGAGGGAGTTCCAGGATTTTGTCTATGTTATGTAGGTACACCCATGGTGCTGTTAGAGAGGGAGTTCCAGGATTTTGTCCCTGTGTGGTGTAGGTACACCCTTGGTGCTGTTAGGGAGGGAGTTCCAGGATTTTGTCCCTGTGTGGTGTAGGTACACCCTTGGTGCTGTTGGTAGGGAGTTCAAGAATTTTGTCCCCTGTGGTGTAGGTACATCCATGGTGCTGTTATTGAGGGAGTCCCAGGATTAGTCCCTGTGGTTTAGGTACACCCACAGCGCTGTTATGGTTGGAGTTCCAGGATTTTGTCCGTGTAATGTCGGTACACTTACAGTGCTGTTAGGGAGGGAGTTCCGGGATTTTGTCCCTGTGGTGTGGGTACTCCCATGGCGCTGTTAGGGAGGGAGTTCCGGGATTTTGTCCCTGTGGTGTAGGTGCACTTACAGCGCTGAAAGGGTCGGAGTTCCAGGATTTTGGCCCCTATGGTGTCGGTACACCTACAGCGCTGTTAGGGAGGGCGTTACTGGATTTTGTCCGTGTGGTGCAGGTACACCCACAGCGCTGTCAGGGTGGGAGTCCAAGGATTTTATCCACGTGGTGTAGGTACACCCACGGCGCTGTTAGGGAGGGAGTTCCAGGATTTTGTCCCTGCAGTGTAGGTACACCCACAGCGCTGTTAGGGAGGGTGTTCCAGGATTTTGTCCCTGCGGTGTAGGTACACCCACAGTGCTGTTAGGGAGGGTGATCCAGGATTTTGTCCCTGTGGTGTAGGTCCACCCACAGCGCTGTTAGGGAGGGAGTTACAGGATCTTGACCCTCTAGATTAGGTACACACACAGCGCTGTTAGAGAGGGAATTCCAGGATTTTGTCCTGTGTGGTGTAGGTACACCCATGGCGCTGTTAGGGAGGGTGTTCCAGGATTTTGTCCCTGTGTGGTGTAGGTACACCCATGGTGCTGTTGGTAGGGAGTTCCAGGATTTTGTCCCCTGAGGTGTAGGTACACGCACAGTGCTGTTAGGGAGGTAGTTCCAGGATTTTGTCCCTCTGGTGTACGTATATCCATGGTGCTGTTATTGAGGGAGTCCCAGGATTAGTCCCTGTGGTTTAGGTACACCCACAGCGCTGTTATGGTTGGAGTTCCAGGATTTTGTCTATATGGTGTAGGTATAAGCATGGCGCTGTTAGGGAGGGAGTTCCAGGTATTTGTCCGCTGTGGTGTAGGTACACCCATGGAGCTCTTAGGGATGGAGTTCCAGGATTTTGTCCGTGTGTTTTAGGTACACCCACAGCGCTATTAGGGAGCGAGTTCCAGGATTTTGTCCATGTGGTGTAGGTACACCCACCGCACTGTTAGGGAGGGAGTTCCAGGACTTTGTCCCTGTGGTGCAGGTACACCCACAGAGCTGTTAGGGAGGGAGTTCCAGGATTTTGTCCCTAAAGTGTAGGTATACCCACAGCGCTGTTCGGGAGGGAATTCCCGGATTTTGTCCCCTGTCGTGTAGGTACACCCACGGCGCTGTTAGGGAGGGAGTTCCAGGATTTTGTCCCTGTGGTGTAGGTACACCCACAGTGCTGTTAGGGAGGGTGATCCTGGATTTTGTCCCTGTGGTGTAGGTACACCCACAGCGCTGTTAGGGAGGGAGTTCCAGCATTTTGTCCCTGTGGTGTAGGTACACCCACAGCGCTGTTATTGAGTGAGTTCCAGGATTTTGTCCGTGTGGTATAGCTACACCGATCTCACTGTTAGGGAGGGAGTGACAGGATTTTGTCCCCGATGGTGTAGGTACACCCACGGCGCCGTTCGGGTGGGAATTCCAGGATTTTGTCCCCTCTGGTTTAGGTACACGCACGGCACTGTTAGGGAGGGAGTTGCAGGTTTTTGTCCCCTGTGGGGTAGGTACATCCACAGCGCTGTTAGGGAGGGAGTTCCAGGTATTTGTCCGCTGTGGTGTAGGTACACCCACAGCACTGTTAGGGAGCGAGTTCCATGATTTTGTCCGTGTGGTGTAGGTGCACCCACAGCGCTGTTAGGGATGGAGTTCCTGGATTTTGTCCGTGTGGTATAGGTACACCCACGGCGCTGTTAGGGAGGAGTTGCAGGATTTTGTCCCCTGTGGTGTAGGTACACCCACAGCGCTGTTAGGGATGGAGTTCCAGCATTTTGTCCCTGTGGTGTAGGTACCCCCACAGCGCTGTTAGGAAGGGAGTTCCCCGATTTTGTCCCGTGCTGTGTAGGTACACCTATAGTGTTGTTAGGGAGGGAGTTCAAGTATTTTGTCCGTGTGGTGTAGGTACATCCACAGCGCTGTTAGGGAGGTAGTTCCAGGAATTTGTCCCTGTGGTGTAGGTCCACCCACAGTGCTGTTAGGGAGGGAGTTCCTGGATTTAGTCCCCTTGCGGTGTAGGTACACCCACAGCGCTGTTAGGGAGGGAGTTCCAGGATTTTGTCCCCTGTAGTGTAGGTACACCCACGGCGCGGTTAGGGAGGTAGTTCCAGGAATTTGTCCCTGTGGTGTAGGTACACCCACAGTGCTGTTAGGGAGGGAGTTCCTGGATTTAGTCCCCTTGCGGTGTAGGTACACCCACAGCGCTGTTAGGGAGGGAGTTCCAGGATTTTGTCCCCTGTAGTGTAGGTACACCCACGGCGCTGTTAGGGAGGGAGTTCATGGATTTTGTCCCTGTGGTGTAGGTACACCCATGGCGCTAACAGGGGGTGAGTTCCAGTATTTTGTCTGTGTGGTGCAGGTACACCCACAGCGCTGTTTGGGAGGGAGTTCCTGATTTTTTTCCCCAGTAGTGTAGTTGCACCCACGCTGCTGTTTGGGAGGGCGTTCCAGGATTTTGACCGTGTGTTGTAGATAAACGCATGGCGCTGTTAGGGAGGGAATTTCAGGATTTTGTCCCCTGTGGTGTAGGTACACCCACAGCGCTGTTAGGGATGGAGTTCCAGGATTTTGTCCCTGTGGTGTAGGTACACCCACAGCGCTGTTATTGAGTGAGTTCCAGGATTTTGTCCGTTTGGTATAGCTACACCCATCTCACTGTTAGGGAGGGAGTGACAGGATTTTGTCCCCGATGGTGTAGGTACACCCACGGCGCTGTTAGGGAGGGAGTTCCAGGATTTTGTCCCCTCTGGTTTAGGTACACGCACGGCACTGTTAGGAAGGGAGTTGCAGGTTTTTGTCCCCTGTGGGGTAGGTACACCCATGGCCCTGTTAGGGAGGGTGATCCAGGATTTTGTCCCTATAGTGTAGGTACACCCACAGTGCTGTTAGGGAGGGTGATCCAGGATTTTGTCCCTGTGGTGTAGGTACACCCACAGCGCTGTTAGGGAGGGAGTTACAGGATCTTGACCCTCTAGATTAGGTACACCCACGGCACTGTTAGGGAGGGAATTCCCGGATTTTGTCCCTGTGGTGTAGGTACACCCACAGCGCTGTTAGGGAGTGTGTTCCAGGATTTTGTCCTGTGTGGTGTAGGTACACCCATGGTGCTGTTGGTAGGGAGTTCCAGGATTTTGTCCCCTGACGTGTAGGTACACGTACAGTGCTGTTTGGGAGGTAGTTCCAGGATTTTGTCCCTTTGGTGTACGTATATCCATGGTGCTGTTATTGAGGGAGTCCCAAGATTAGTCCCTGTGGTTTAGGTACACCCACAGCGCTGTTATGGTTGGAGTTCCGGGATTTTGTCTATATGGTGTAGGTATACGCATGGCGCTGTTAGGGATGGAGTTCCAGGATTTTGTCCGTGTGTTTTAGGTACACCCACAGCGCTATTAGGGAGCGAGTTCCAGGATTTTGTCCATGTGGTGTAGGTATACCCACCGCACTGTTAGGGAGGGAGTTCCAGCATTTTGTCCCTATAGTGTAGGTACACCCACAGCGCTGTTAGGGAGGGAGTTCCAGCATTTTGTCCCTGTGGTGTAGGTACACCCACAGCGCTGTTATTGAGTGAGTTCCAGGATTTTATCCGTGTGGTATAGCTACACCCATCTCACTGTTAGGGAGGGAGTGACAGGATTTTGTCCCCTCTGGTGTAGGTACACCCACGGCGCCGTTCGGGTGGGAATTCCTGGATTTTGTCCCCTCTGGTTTAGGTACATGCACGGCACTGTTAGGGAGGGAGTTGCAGGTTTTTGTCCCCTGTGGGCTAGGTACATCCACAGCGCTGTTAGGGAGGGTGATCCAGGATTTTGTCCCTGTGTTGTAGGTAAATCCACGGCGCTGTTAGGGAGGGAGTTCCAGGATTTTGTCCCTGCGGTGTAGGTACACCCACAGCGCTGTTAGGGAGGGTGTTCCAGGATTTTGTCCCTGTGGTGTAGGTACACCCACAGTGCTGTTAGGGAGGTTGATCCAGGATTTTGTCCCTGTGGTGTAGGTCCACCCACAGCGCTGTTAGGGATGGAGTTACAGGATCTTGACCCTCTAGATTAGGTACACACACAGCGCTGTTAGAGAGGGAATTCCAGGATTTTGTCCTGTGTGGTGTAGGTACACCCATGGCGCTGTTAGGGAGGGTGTTCCAGGATTTTGTCCCTGTGTGGTGTAGGTACACCCATGGTGCTGTTGGTAGGGAGTTCCAGGATTTTGTCCCCTGAGCTGTAGGTACATGCACAGTGCTGTTAGGGAGGTAGTTCCAGGATTTTGTCCCTCTGGTGTACGTATATCCATGGTGCTGTTATTGAGGGAGTCCCAGGATTAGTCCTTGTGGTTTAGGTACACCCACAGCGCTGTTATGGTTGGAGTTCCAGGATTTTGTCTATATGGTGTAGGTATAAGCATGGCGCTGTTAGGGAGGGAGTTCCAGGTATTTGTCCGCTGTGGTGTAGGTACACCCATGGAGCTCTTAGGGATGGAGTTCCAGGATTTTGTCCGTGTGTTTTAGGTACACCCACAGCGCTATTAGGGAGCGAGTTCCAGGATTTTGTCCATGTGGTGTAGGTACACCCACCGCACTGTTAGGGAGGGAGTTCCAGGACTTTGTCCCTGTGGTGCAGGTACACCCACAGAGCTGTTAGGGAGGGAGTTCCAGGATTTTGTCCCTAAAGTGTAGGTACACCCACAGCGCTGTTCGGGAGGGAATTCCCGGATTTTGTCCCCTGTCGTGTAGGTACACCCACGGCGCTGTTAGGGAGGGAGTGACAGGATTTTGTCCCCAATGGTGTAGGTACACCCACAGCGCTGTTGGGGAGGGAGTTCCAGGATTTTGTCCCCTGTGGTGTAGGTACACCCACAGCGCTGTTAGGGAGGGTGTTCCAGGATTTTTTCCATGTGGTGTAGGTACACCAAGGGTGCTGTTAGGGAGGGATTTCCAGGATTTTGTCCCTATAGTGTAGGTACACCCACAGCGCTGATAGGGAGGGAGTTCCAACATTTTGTCCCTGTGGTGTAGGTACACCCACAGCGCTGTTATTGAGTGAGTTCCAGGATTTTGTCCGTGTGGTATAGCTACACCGATCTCACTGTTAGGGAGGGAGTGACAGGATTTTGTCCCCGATGGTGTAGGTACACCCACGGCGCTGTTAGGGATGGAGTTCCAGGATTTTGTCCCCTCTGGTGTAGGTACACCCACGGCGCCGTTCGGGTGGGAATTCCAGGATTTTGTCCCCTCTGGTTTAGGTACACGCACGGCACTGTTAGGGAGGGAGTTGCAGGTTTTTGTCCCCTGTGGGGTAGGTACACCCACAGCGCTGTTAGGGAGGGAGTTCCAGGATTCTGTCCCCTGCGGTGTAGGTACACCCACGGCACTGTTAGGGAGGGAGTTGCAGGTTTTTGTCCCCTGTGGTGTAGGTACACCCATGGCCCTGTTAGGGAGGGTGATCCAGGATTTTGTCCCTGTGGTGTAGGTACATCCACAGCGCTGTTAGGGAGGGTGATCCAGGATTTTGTCCCTGTGGCGTAGGTACATCCACAGCGCTGTTAGGGAGGGAGTTCCAGGATTTTGTCCCTGTGGTGTAGGTACACCCACAGCGCTGTTAGGGAGGGAGTTCCAGGATTTTGTCCCTGTGGTGTAGGTACACCCACAGCGCTGTTAGGGAGGGTGATCCAGGATTTTGTCCCTGTGGTGCAGGTACACCCACAGCGCTGTTAGGGAGGGAGTTACAGGATCTTGACCCTCTAGATTAGGTACACCCACGGCACTGTTAGGGAGGGAATTCCCGGATTTTGTCCCTGTGGTGTAGGTACACCCACAGCGCTGTTAGGGAGGGTGATCCAGGATTTTGTCCCTGTGGTGTAGTTACATCCACCGCGCTGTTATTGAGGGTGATCCAGGATTTTGTCCCTGTGTTGTAGGTACACCCACAGCGCTGTTAGGGAGGGAGTTACAGGACCTTGACCCTCTAGATTAGGTACACCCACGGCACTGTTAGGGTGGCAATTCCAGGATTTTGTCCCTGTGGTGTAGGTACACCCACAGTGCTGATAGGGAGGGAGTTCCAGCATTTTGTCCCTGTGGTGTAGGTACACCCACAGCGCTGATAGGGAGGGAGTTCCAGCATTTTGTCCCTGTGGTGTAGGTACATCCACAGCGCTGTTATTGAGTGAGTTCCAGGATTTTGTCCGTGTGGTATAGCTACACCCATCTCACTGTTAGGGAGGGAGTGACAGGATTTTGTCCCCGATGGTGTAAGTACACCCACGGCGCTGATAGGGAGGGAGTTCCAGGATTTTGTCCCCTCTGGTGTAGGTACACGCACGGCGCTGATAGGGAGGGAGTTGCAGGTTTTTGTCCCCTGTGGGGTAGGTACACCCATTGCCCTGTTAGGGAGGGTGATCCATGATTTTGTCCCTGTGGTGTAGGTACACCCACAGCGCTGTTAGGGAGGGTGATCCATGATTTTGTCCCTGTGTTGTAGGTACACCCACAGCGCTGTTAGGGAGGGAGTTACAGGACCTTGACCCTCTAGATTAGGTACACCCACGGCACTGTTAGGGTGGCAATTCCAGGATTTTGTCCCTGTGGTGTAGGTACACCCACAGCGCTGTTATGGAGGGAGTTCCTGGATTTTGTCTCCTGTAGTGTAGGTACACCCACAGCGCTGTTTGAGAGGGAGTTCCAGTATTTTGTCCTGTGTGGTGTAGGTACACCCATAGCGCTTTTAGGGAGGGATTTGCAGGATTTTGGCCCCTGTGGTGTAGATAAACCCATGATTTTGTTAGGGTGGGAGTTCCAGGATTTTGTCTATGTTATGTAGGTACACCCATGGTGCTGTTAGAGAGGGAGTTCCAGGATTTTGTCTATGTTATGTAGGTACACCCATGGTGCTGTTAGAGAGGGAGTTCCAGGATTTTGTCCCTGTGTGGTGTAGGTACACCCTTGGTGCTGTTAGGGAGGGAGTTCCAGGATTTTGACCCTGTGTGGTGTAGGTACACCGTTGGTGCTGTTGGTAGGGAGTTCAAGAATTTTGTCCCCTGTGGTGTAGGTACATCCATGGTGCTGTTATTGAGGGAGTCCCAGGATTAGTCCCTGTGGTTTAGGTACACCCACAGCGCTGTTATGGTTGGAGCTCCAGGATTTTGTCCGTGTAATGTCGGTACACCTACAGTGCTGTTAGGGAGGGAGTTCCGGTATTTTGTCCCTGTGATGTAGGTGCACTTACAGCGCTGTAAGGGTCGGAGTTCCAGGATTTTGGCCCCCATGGTGTAGGTACACCTACAGCGCTGTTAGGGAGGGCGTTACTGGATTTTGTCCGTGTGGTGTAGGTACACCCACAGCGCTGTTAGGGAGGGAGTTCCAGGATTTTGTCCGTGTGATATAGGTACACCCACAGTGCTTTTGGGGAGTGAGTTCCAGGATTTTGGCTACTGTGGTGTAGGGAAACCCACGATTCTCTTCGGGAGGGAGTTCCAGGATTTTATCTCCGGTGTAGGTACACCCACAGCGCTGTTAGTGAGGGAGTTCCAGGAGTTTGTCCCCTGTGGTGTAGGTCCACCCACAGCGCTGTTAGGGAGGGAGTTACAGGATCTTGACCCTCTAGATTAGGTACACACACAGCGCTGTTAGAGATGGAATTCCAGGATTTTGTCCTGTGTGGTGTAGGTACACCCATGGCGCTGTTAGGGAGGGTGTTCCAGGATTTTGTCCCTGTGTGGTGTAGGTACACCCATGGTGCTGTTGGTAGGGAGTTCCAGGATTTTGTCCCCTGAGGTGTAGGTACACGCACAGTGCTGTTAGGGAGGTAGTTCCAGGATTTTGTCCCTCTGGTGTACGTATATCCATGGTGCTGTTATTGAGGGAGTCCCAGGATTAGTCCCTGTGGTTTAGGTACACCCACAGCGCTGTTATGGTTGGAGTTCCAGGATTTTGTCTATATGGTGTAGGTATAAGCATGGCGCTGTTAGGGAGGGAGTTCCAGGTATTTGTCCGCTGTGGTGTAGGTACACCCATGGAGCTCTTAGGGATGGAGTTCCAGGATTTTGTCCGTGTGTTTTAGGTACACCCACCGCACTGTTAGGGAGGGAGTTCCAGGACTTTGTCCCTGTGGTGTAGGTACACCCACAGCGCTGTTAGGGAGGGAATTCCCGGATTTTGTCCCCTGTCGTGTAGGTACACCCACGGCGCTGTTAGGGGGGGAGTTCCAGGATTTTGTCCCCTGTGGTGTAGGTACACGCACAGTGCTGTTAGGGAGGTAGTTCCAGGATTTTGTCTATATGGTGTAGGTATACGCATGGCGCTGTTAGGGAGGGAGTTCCAGGTATTTGTCCGCTGTGGTGTAGGTACACCCACAGCGCTGTTAGGGAGGGAGTTCCAGGATTTTGTCCCTGTGGTGTAGGTACACCCACAGCGCTGTTAGGGAGGGTGATCCAGGATTTTGTCCCTGTGGTGCAGGTACACCCACAGCGCTGTTAGGGAGGGAGTTACAGGATCTTGACCCTCTAGATTAGGTACACCCACGGCACTGTTAGGGAGGGAATTCCCGGATTTTGTCCCTGTGGTGTAGGTACACCCACAGCGCTGTTAGGGAGGGTGATCCAGGATTTTGTCCCTGTGGTGTAGTTACATCCACCGCGCTGTTATTGAGGGTGATCCAGGATTTTGTCCCTGTGTTGTAGGTACACCCACAGCGCTGTTAGGGCGGGAGTTACAGGACCTTGACCCTCTAGATTAGGTACACCCACGGCACTGTTAGGGTGGCAATTCCAGGATTTTGTCCCTGTGGTGTAGGTACACCCACAGTGCTGATAGGGAGGGAGTTCCAGCATTTTGTCCCTGTGGTGTAGGTACACCCACAGCGCTGTTAGGGGGGGAGTTCCAGCTATTTGTCCGCTGTGGTGTAGGTGCACCCACAGCGCTGGTAGGGTGGGAGTTCCAGGATTTTGTCCGTGTGGTGTAGGTGCACCCACAGCGCTGTTAGGGAGGGAGTTCCAGGATTTTGTCCCTGTGGTGTAGGTACACCCACGGCGCTGTTAGGGAGGAGTTGCAGGATTTTGTCCCCTGTGGTGTAGGTACACCCACAGCGCTGTTAGGGATGGAGTTCCAGCATTTTGTCCCTGTGGTGTAGGTACACCCACAGCGCTGTTAGGGAGGGAGTTCCAGGATTTTGTCCCTGTGGTGTAGGTACACCCACAGCGCTGTTAGGGAGGGAGTACCTGGATTTTGTCTCCTGTAATGTAGGTACACCCACAGCGCTGTTTGAGAGGGAGTTCCAGTATTTTGTCCTGTGTGGTGTAGGTACACCCATAGCGCTTTTAGGGAGGGATTTCCAGGATTTTGGCCCCTGTGGTGTAGATAAACCCATGATTTTGTTAGGGTGGGAGTTCCAGGATTTTGTCTATGTTATGTAGGTACACCCATGGTGCTGTTAGGGAGGGAGTTCCAGGATTTTGTCCCTGTGTGGTGTAGGTACACCCATGGTGCTGTTAGGGAGGGAGTTCCAGGATTTTGTCCCTGTGTGGTGTAGGTACACCCTTGGTGCTGTTGGTAAGGAGTTCAAGGATTTTGTCCCCTGTTGTGTAGGTACATCCATGGTGCTGTTATTGAGGGAGTCCCAGGATTAGTCCCTGTGGTTTAGGTACACCCGCACCGCTGTTATGGTTGGAGTTCCAGGATTTTGTCCATGTAATGTCGGTACACCTACAGTGCTGTTAGGGAGGGAGTTCCAGGATTTTGTCTATATGGTGTAGGTACACCCACAGCGCTATTAGGGAGCGAGTTCCAGGATTTTGTCCGTGTCGTGTAGGTACACCCACAGCGCTGTTAGGGAGGGAGTTCCAGGATTTTGTCCCCTGCGGTGTAGGTACACCCACCGCGCTGTAAGGTTCGGAGTTCCAGGATTTTGGCCCCTATGTTGTAGGTACACCTACAGCGCTGTTAGGGAGGGCGTTACTGGATTTTGTCCGTGTGGTGTAGGTACACCCACAGCGCTGTTAGGGAGGGCGTTACTGGATTTTGTCCGTGTGGTGCAGGTACACCCACAGCGCTGTTAGGGAGGGAGTCCTAGGATTTTATCCACGTGGTGTAGGTACACCCACAGCGCTGTTAGGGATGCAGTTCCAGAATTTTGTCCCCTGTAGTGTAGGTACACCTAGTCCGCTGTTAGGGAGGGAGTTCCAGGATATTGTCCCTGCGGTGTAGGTACACCCACAGTGCTGATAGGGAGGGAGTTCCAGCATTTTGTCCCTGTGGTGTAGGTACACCCACAGCGCTGATAGGGAGGGAGTTCCAGCATTTTGTCCCTGTGGTGTAGGTACATCCACAGCGCTGTTATTGAGTGAGTTCCAGGATTTTGTCCGTGTGGTATAGCTACACCCATCTCACTGTTAGGGAGGGAGTGACAGGATTTTGTCCCCGATGGTGTAGGTACACCCACGGCGCTGATAGGGAGGGAGTTCCAGGATTTTGTCCCCTCTGGTGTAGGTACACGCACGGCGCTGATAGGGAGGGAGTTGCAGGTTTTTGTCCCCTGTGGGGTAGGTACACCCATTGCCCTGTTAGGGAGGGTGATCCAGGATTTTGTCCCTGTGGTGTAGGTACACCCACAGCGCTGTTAGGGAGGGTGATCCATGATTTTGTCCCTGTGTTGTAGGTACACCCACAGCGCTGTTAGGGAGGGAGTTACAGGACCTTGACCCTCTAGATTAGGTACACCCACGGCACTGTTAGGGTGGCAATTCCAGGATTTTGTCCCTGTGGTGTAGGTACACCCACAGCGCTGTTATGGAGGGAGTTCCTGGATTTTGTCTCCTGTAGTGTAGGTACACCCACAGCGCTGTTTGAGAGGGAGTTCCAGTATTTTGTCCTGTGTGGTGTAGGTACACCCATAGCGCTTTTAGGGAGGGATTTGCAGGATTTTGGCCCCTGTGGTGTAGATAAACCCATGATTTTGTTAGGGTGGGAGTTCCAGGATTTTGTCTATGTTATGTAGGTACACCCATGGTGCTGTTAGAGAGGGAGTTCCAGGATTTTGTCTATGTTATGTAGGTACACCCATGGTGCTGTTAGGGAGGGAGTTCCAGGATTTTGTCCCTGTGTGGTGTAGGTACACCGTTGGTGCTGTTGGTAGGGAGTTCAAGAATTTTGTCCCCTGTGTTGTAGGTACATCCATGGTGCTGTTATTGAGGGAGTCCCAGGATTAGTCCCTGTGGTTTAGGTACACCCACAGCGCTGTTATGGTTGGAGCTCCAGGATTTTGTCCGTGTAATGTCGGTACACCTACTGTGCTGTTAGGGAGGGAGTTCTGGGATTTTGTCCCTGTGGTGTAGGTACTCCCATGGCGCTGTTAGGGAGGGAGTACCTGGATTTTGTCCCTGTGGTGTCGGTACACCTACAGCGCTGTTAGGGAGGGCGTTACTGGATTTTGTCCGTGTGGTGCAGGTACACCCACAGCGCTGTTAGGGAGGGAGTCCAAGGATTTTATCCACGTGGTGTAGGTACACCCACTGCGCTGTTAGGGAGGGAGTTACAGGATTTTTTTCCCTGTGGTGTAGGTACACCCACAGCGCTGTTAGGGAGGGAGTACCTGGATTTTGTCTCCTGTAGTGTAGGTACACCCACAGCGCTGTTTGAGAGGGAGTTCCAGTATTTTGTCCTGTGTGGTGTAGGTACACCCATAGCGCTTTTAGGGAGGGATTTCCAGGGTTTTGGCCCCTGTGGTGTAGATAAACCCATGATTTTGTTAGGGTGGGAGTTCCAGGATTTTGTCTATGTTATGTAGGTACACCCATGGCGCTGTTAGGGAGGGAGTTCCAGGATTTTGTCCCTGTGTGGTGTAGGTACACCCACAGCGCTGTTAGGGAGGGAGTTCCAGGATTTTATCCCCTGTGGTGTAGGTACACCCACAGCGCTGTTAGGGAGGGAGTTCCAGGATTTTATACCCTGTGGTGTAGGTACACCCACAGCGCTGTTAGGGAGGCAGTTCCAGGATTTTATCCCCTGTGGTGTAGGTACACCCACAGCGCTGTTAGGGGGGGAGTTCCAGGATTTTATACCCTGTGGTGTAGGTACACCCACGGCACTGTTAGGGAGGGAGTTCCAGGATTTTGTCCCTGTGGTGTAGCTACACTCATGGTGCTGTTAGGGAGAGAGTTCCAGGTTTATGTCCCTGTGGTGTAGGCACACCCACAGCGCTGTTATTGAGTGAGTTCCAGGATTTTGTCCGTGTGGTATAGCTACACCCATCTCACTGTTAGGGAGGGAGTGACAGGATTTTGTCCCCGATGGTGTAGGTACACCCACGGCCCTGATAGGGAGGGAGTTCCAGGATTTTGTCCCCTCTGGTGTAGGTACACGCACGGCGCTGATAGGGAGGGAGTTGCAGGTTTTTGTCCCCTGTGGGGTAGGTACACCCATTGCCCTGTTAGGGAGGGTGATCCATGATTTTGTCCCTGTGGTGTAGGTACACCCACAGCGCTGTTAGGGAGGGTGATCCATGATTTTGTCCCTGTGTTGTAGGTACACCCACAGCGCTGTTAGGGAGGGAGTTACAGGACCTTGACCCTCTAGATTAGGTACACCCACGGCACTGTTAGGGTGGCAATTCCAGGATTTTGTCCCTGTGGTGTAGGTACACCCACAGCGCTGTTATGGAGGGAGTTCCTGGATTTTGTCTCCTGTAGTGTAGGTACACCCACAGCGCTGTTTGAGAGGGAGTTCCAGTATTTTGTCCTGTGTGGTGTAGGTACACCCATAGCGCTTTTAGGGAGGGATTTGCAGGATTTTGGCCCCTGTGGTGTAGATAAACCCATGATTTTGTTAGGGTGGGAGTTCCAGGATTTTGTCTATGTTATGTAGGTACACCCATGGTGCTGTTAGAGAGGGAGTTCCAGGATTTTGTCTATGTTATGTAGGTACACCCATGGTGCTGTTAGAGAGGGAGTTCCAGGATTTTGTCCCTGTGTGGTGTAGGTACACCCTTGGTGCTGTTGGTAGGGAGTTCAAGAATTTTGTCCCCTGTGGTGTAGGTACATCCATGGTGCTGTTATTGAGGGAGTCCCAGGATTAGTCCCTGTGGTTTAGGTACACCCACAGCGCTGTTATGGTTGGAGCTCCAGGATTTTGTCCGTGTAATGTCGGTACACCTACAGTGCTGTTAGGGAGGGAGTTCTGGGATTTTGTCCCTGTGGTGTAGGTACTCCCATGGCGCTGTTAGGGAGGGAGTACCTGGATTTTGTCCCTGTGGTGTCGGTACACGTACAGCGCTGTTAGGGAGGGCGTTACTGGATTTTGTCCGTGTGGTGCAGGTACACCCACAGCGCTGTTAGGGAGGGAGTCCAAGGATTTTATCCACGTGGTGTAGGTACACCCACAGCGCTGTTAGGGAGGGAATTACAGGATTTTGTCCCTGTGGTGTAGGTACACCCACAGCGCTGTTAGGGAGGGAGTTACAGGATCTTGACCTTCTAGATTAGGTACACCCACAGCACTGTTAGGGAGGGAGTATCTGGATTTTGTCTCCTGTAGTGTAAGTACACCCACAGCGCTGTTTGAGAGGGAGTTCCAGTATTTTGTCCTGTGTGGTGTAGGTACACCCATAGTGCTTTTAGGGAGGGATTTCCAGGATTTTGGCCCCTGTGGTGTAGATAAACCCATGATTTTGTTAGGGTGGGAGTTCCAGGATTTTGTCTATGTTATGTAGGTACACCCATGGCGCTGTTAGGGAGGGAGTTCCAGGATTTTGTCCCTGTGTGGTGTAGGTACACCCATGGTGCTGTTAGGGAGGGCGTTACAGGATTTTGTCCCCTGTGGTGTAGGTACACCCATTGCGCTGTTAGGGAGGGCGTTACAGGATTTTGTCCCCTGTGGTGTAGGTACACCCACAGCGCTGTTAGGGAGGGTGATCCAGGATTTTGTCCCTGTGGTGTAGGTACACCCACAGCGCTGTTAGGGAGGGTGATCCAGGATTTTGTCCCTGTGTTGTAGGTGCACCCACAGCGCTGTTAGGGAGGGAGTTACAGGATCTTGACCCTCTAGATTAGGTACACCCACAGTGCTGTTAGGGAGGGAATTCCAGGATTTTGTCCCTGTGGTGTAGGTACATCCACAGCGCTGTTAGGGAGGGAGTTCCAGGATTTTGTCCCTTTGGCGTAGGTTCACCCACAGCGCTGTTAGGGAGGGAGTACGTGGATTTTTTCTCCTGTAGTGTAGGTACACCCACAGCGCTGTTTGAGAGGGAGTTCCAGTATTTTGTCCTGTGTGGTGTAGGTACACCCATAGCGCTTTTAGGGAGGGATTTCCAGGATTTTGGCCCCTGTGGTGTAGATAAACCGATGATTTTGTTAGGGTGGGAGTTCCAGGATTTTGTCTATGTTATGTAGGTACACCCATGGCGCTGTTAGGGAGGGAGTTCCAGGATTTTGTCCCTGTGTGGTGTAGGTACACCCATCGCGCTGTTAGGGAGGGCGTTACAGGATTTTATCCCCTCTGGATTAGGTACACCCACGGCACTGTTAGGGAGGGAGTTCCAGGATTTTATCCCCTGTGGTGTAGGTACACCCACAGCGCTGTTAGGGAGGGAGTTCCAGGATTTTGTCCCCTGTGGTGTAGGTACATCCATCGCGCTGTTAGGGAGAGAGTTCCAGGACTTTTTCCCCTGTGGTGTAGGTACACCCACAGTGCTGTAGGTACACCCACAGTGCTGTTAGGGAGTGAGTTCCTGGATTTAGTCTCCTTGTGGTGTAGGTAAACCCACGGTGCTGTTAGGGAGGGAATTCCAGGATTTTGTCCCTATCATGTACGTATACCCACGGCGCTGTTAGGGAGGGGGTCCCTGGTTTATGTCCCTGTGGTGTGGGTACACCCAGAGCGTTGTAATGGGGGGAGTTCCAGCATTTTGTCCCTGTGCTGTAGGTTCACCCATGGCGCTGATAGGGAGGGAGTTCCAGGATTTTATCTCCTGCGGTGTAGGTACACCCACTGCGCTGTTAGGGAGGGAGTTCCAGGATTTTATCCCCTGTGGTGTAGGTACACCCACAGCGCTGTTAGGGAGGGTGTTCCTGGATTTTGTCCCCGCTGGTGTAGGTACACCCACAGCGCTGTTAGGGAGGGCATTACAGGATTTTGTCCCCTGTGGTGTAGGCACTCACACGGCGCTGTTCGGGTGGGAATTCCAGGATTTTGTCCCTTCTGGATTAGGTACACGCAAGGCACTGTTAGGGAGGGAGTTCCAGGATTTTATCCCCTGTGGTGTAGCTACACCCATCGTGTTGTTAGGGAGAGAGTCCCTGGTTTATGTCCCTGTGGTGTAGGCGCACCCGAGCGTTCCTATGGAGGGAGTTCCTGGATTTTTTCCGTGTGGTGTAGGCATACCCATGGTGCTGATAGGGAGGGAGTTCCAGGATTTTGTCCGCTGTGGTATAGGTACACCCACAGTGCTGTTAGGGAGGTATTTCCAGGGAATTGTCCCCTGTGGTGTTGATACACCCAAGGTGCTGTTAGGCAGGGAATTCAAGGAGATTGTCCGTGTGTTGTCAGTACACCCACGGTGCTGTTAGGGAGGGATTCCCAGGACTTTTCCCCTGTGGTGTAGGTACGCCCACAGCGCTGTTAGGGAGGGAGTTCCAGGATTTTGTCCCTGTGGTGTAGGTACACCCACAGTGCTGTTAGGGAGGGAGTTCTGGGATTTTGACCTTTGTGGTGTAGGTACACCCACGGCGCTGTTAGGGAGTGAGTTCCAGGATTTTGACCGTATGGTGTAGGTACACCCATGGCGCAGTTAGGCGGGGAGTTCCAGGGATTTGTCTCTGTAGTGTAGGTATACCCTCAGCGCTGTTAGGGAGGGAGTTCCAGGATTTTTTCCCCTGTGGTGTAGTTGCACCCACAGTGCTGTTAGGGAGGGAGTTCCAGGGATTTGTCTCTGTAGTGTAGGTATACCCTCAGCGCTGTTAGGGAGGTAGTTCCAGGATTTTGACTGTGTGTTGTAGATAAACGCATGGCGCTGTTAGGGAGTTCCAGGATTTTGACCTTGTGGTGTAGGTACACCCAGAGCACATTTAGGGAGAGAGTTCCAGGATTTTGTCCGTCTGGTGTAGGTACACCCAAGGCGCTGTTAGGCAGGGAGTTAAAGGGGATTGTCCATGTGGTGTCGGTACTCCCATAGCGCTGTTAGGGAGGGAGTTCTGGTATTTTGTCCCTGTGGTGTAGGTACACCCACAGCGCTGTTAGGGAGTGAGTTCCAGGATTATGACCCTGTGGTGTAGGTGCACCCACAGCGCTGTTAGGAAGCGAGTTCCATGATTTTGTCCCTGTGATGTAGGTACACCCACGGTGCTGTTAGGGAGGGAATTCCAGGATTTTGTCCCTGTGGTGTAGGTACACCCACAGCGCTGTTAGGGAGGGAGTTCCAGGAATTTGTCCCTGTGGTGTAGGTACTCCCATGATGCTCTTAAGGAGGGAGTTCCAGGATTTTGTCCCCTGTGGTGTAGCTATGGTGTGGTATAGGTACACCCATGGCACTGTTAGGGATGGAGTTCCAGACTTTTGTCCCCTGTAGTGTAGGTACACCTACTGCACTGTTTGGGAGGGAGTTCCAGGGTTTTGTCCTGTGTGGTGTAGGTACACCCACAGCGCTGTCAGGGAGGGAGTTCCAGGATTTTGTCCCTGTGGCGTAGGTACACCCATAGCGCTGTTAGGGAGGGAGTTCATGGATTTTGTCCACTGTGGTGTAGGTACACCCATGGCGCTAACAGGGGGTGAGTTCCAGTATTTTGTCTGTGTGGTGCAGGTACACCCACTGTGCTGTTTGGGAAGGAGTTCCAGGATTTTGACCTTGTGGTGTAGGTACACCCACAGCGCTGTTAGGGAGGGAGTTCCAGGATTTTTACCGTATGGTGTAGGTACTTTTAGGGAGGGAATTTCAGGGATTTGTCCCTTTGGTGTAGGTACACCCATGGCGCTGTTACGGTGGGAGTTCCAGCATTTTGTCCGTGTGGTGTAGGTACACCCACAGCGCTGTTGGGGAGTGAGTTCCAGGATTTTGTCCCCTGTCGTGTAGGTACACCCACAGCGCTGTTAGGGAGGGAGTTCCAGGATTTTGTCCCTGTGGTGTAGGTACACCCATGGCGCTGTTAGGGATTGTGTTCCAGGATTTTGTCCCTGTGGTGTCGGTACACCCACTGTGCTGTTTAGTGAGGGAGTTCAAGGATTTTGTCTCTGTATTGTAGGTACACCCACGGCACTGTTAGGGAGGGAGTTCCAGGATTTTGCCTGTGGTGTAGGTACACCCATGGTGCAGTTAGGGAGGGAATTCCAGGCTTTTGCCTGTCGTGTAGGTACACCCATAGCGCTGTTAGGGAGGGTGTTCCGGGATTATGACCCTGTGGTGTAGGTGCACCCACAGCGCTGTTAGGAAGCGAGTTCCATGATTTTGTCCCTGTGATGTAGGTACACCCACGGTGCTGTTAGGGAGGGAATTCCAGGATTTTGTCCCTCTGGTGTAGGTACACCCACAGCGCTGTTAGCGAGGGAGTTTCAGGATTTTGTCCCTGTGGTGTAGGTACACCCACAGCGCTGTTAGGGAGGGAGTTCCAGGAATTTGTCCCTGTGGTGTAGGTACACCAAGGGTGCTGTTAGGGATGGAGTTCCAGAATTTTGTCCCCTGTGGTGTAGGTACACCTACAGCACTGTTGGGAGTGAGTTCCAGTATTTTAACCCTGTGGTGTAGGTACACCCACAACGCTGTTAGGGAGGGAGTTCCTGGATTTTGTCTCCTGTAGTGTAGGTACACCCACAGCGCCGTTAGAGAGGGAGTTCCTGGATTTTGTCTCCTGTAGTGTAGGTACACCCACAGCGCTGTTAGGGAGGGAGTTCCTGGATTTTGTCTCCTGTAGTGTAGGTACACCCACAGCGCTGTTAGAGAGGGAGTTCCTGGATTTTTTCTCCTGTAGTGTAGGTACACCCACAGCGCTGTTAGGGAGCGAGTTCCAGGATTTTGTCCGTGTCGTGTAGGTACACCCACAGCGCTGTTAGGGAGGGAGTTCCAGGATTTTGTCCCCTGTGGTGTAGGTACACCCACCGCGCTGTTAGGGAGGGTGTTCCAGGATTTTGTCCCTGTGGTGTAGGTACACCCACAGCGCTGTTTGGGATGGAGTTCCAGGATTTTGTCCCCTGTGGTGTAGGTACACCCACAGCGCTGTTAGGGAGGGAGTTCCAGGATTTTGTCCTGTGTGGTTTAGGTACACCCATGGCGCTGTTAGGGAGGGTGTTCCAGGATTTTGTCCCTGTGGTGTAGGTACACCCGCAGCGCTGTTAGGGAGGGAGTTCCAGTATTTTAACCCTGTGGTGTAGGTACACCCATGGCGCTGTTAGGGAGAGTGTTCCAGGATTTTGTCCTGTGTGGTGTAGGTACACCCACAGAGCTGTTAGGGAGAGCGTTCCAGGATTTTGTCCCTGTGTGGTGTAGGTACACCCATGGTGCTGTTGGTAGGGAGTTCCAGGATTTTGTCCCTCTGGTGTAGGTACATCCATGGTGCTGTTATTGAGGGAGTCCCAGGATTAGTCCCTGTGGTTTAGGTACACCCGCAGCGCTGTTATGGTTGGAGTTCCAGGATTTTGTCTATATGGTGTAGGTATACGCATGGTGCTGTTAGGAAGGGAGTTCCAGGAATTTGTCTCTGCGTTGTAGGTACATCCACAGTGCTGTTAGGGAGGGACTTCCAGGTATTTGTCCGCTGTGGTGTAGGTACACCCATGGCGCTGTTAGGGATGGAGTTCCAGGATTTTTTCCATGTGTTTTAGGTACACCCACAGCGCTGTTAGGGAGCAAGTTCCAGGATTTTGTCCCTGTGGTGTAGGTACACCCACCGCACTGTTAGGGAGGGAGTTCCAGGATTTTGTCCCTATAGTGTAGGTACACCCACAGCGCTGTTACTGAGTGAGTTCGAGGATTTTGTCCATGTGGTGTAGCTACACCCATCTCACTGTTAGGGAGGGAGTGACAGGATTTTGTCCCCGATGGTGTAGGTACACCCATGGCGCCGTTTGGGTGGGAATTCCAGGATTTTGTCCCCTCTGGTTTAGGTACACGCACGGCACTGTTAGGGAGGGAGTTGCAGGTTTTTGTCCCCTGTGGGGTAGGTACATCCACAGCGCTGTTAGGGAGGGTGATCCAGGATTTTGTCCCTGTGGTGTAGGTACATCCACAGCGCTGTTAGGGAGGGTGATCCAGGATTTTGTCCCTGTGGTGTAGGTACATCCACAGCGCTGTTAGGGAGGGAGTTCCAGGATTTTGTCCCTGTGGTGTAGGTACACACACAGCGCTGTTAGAGAGGGAGTTCCAGGATTTTGTCCCTATCGTGTAGGTACACCCACGGCGCTGTTATGGAGGGAGTTCCAGCATTTTGTCCCTGTGGTGTAGGTACACCCACAGCGCTGTTATTGAGTGAGTTCCAGGATTTTGTCCGTGTGGTATAGCTACACCCATCTCACTGTTAGGGAGGGAGTGACAGGATTTTGTCCCTCTGGTGTAGGTACACCCACAGCGCTGTTAGGGAGGGTGATCCAGGATTTTGTCCCTGTGGTGTAGTTACACCCACAGCGCTGTTAGGGAGGGTGATCCAGGATTTTGTCCCTGTGTTGTAGGTACACCCACAGCGCTGTTAGGGAGGGAGTTACAGGACCTTGACCCTCTAGATTAGGTACACCCACGGCACTGTTAGGGTGGCAATTCCAGGATTTTGTCCCTGTGGTGTAGGTACACCCACAGCGCTGTTACGGAGGGAGTTCCTGGATTTTGTCTCCTGTAGTGTAGGTACACCCACAGCGCTGTTTGAGAGGGAGTTCCAGTATTTTGTCCTGTGTGGTGTAGGTACACCCATAGCGCTTTTAGGGAAGGATTTCCAGGATTTTGGCCCCTGTGGTGTAGATAAACCCATGATTTTGTTAGGGTGGGAGTTCCAGGATTTTGTCTATGTTATGTAGGTACACCCATGGTGCTGTTAGAGAGGGAGTTCCAGGATTTTGTCCCTGTGGTGTAGGTACACCCATGGTGCTGTTAGGGAGGGAGTTCCAGGATTTTGTCCCTGTGTGGTGTAGGTACACCCTTGGTGCTGTTGGTAGGGAGTTCAAGGATTTTGTCCCCTGTGGTGTAGGTACATCCATGGTGCTGTTATTGAGGGAGTCCCAGGATTAGTCCCTGTGGTTTAGGTACACCCACAGCGCTGTTATGGTTGGAGTTCCAGGATTTTGTCCATGTAATTTCGGTACACCTACAGTGCTGTTAGGGAGGGAGTTCCGGGATTTTGTCCCTGTGGTGTAGGTGCACTTACAGCGCTGTAAGGGTCGGAGTTCCAGGATTTTGGCCCCTATGGTGTAGGTACACCTACAGCGCTGTTAGGGAGGGCGTTACTGGATTTTGTCCGTGTGGTGCAGGTACACCCACAGCGCTGTTAGGGAGGGAGTTCCAGGATTTTATCCACGTGGTGTAGGTACACCCACGGCGCTGTTAGGGAGGGAGTTCCAGGATTTTGTCCTGTGTGGTTTAGGTACACCAAGGGTGCTGTTAGCGATGGAGTTCCAGAATTTTGTCCCTGTGGTGTAGGTACACCCACAGCGCTGTTAGGGAGGGTGTTCCAGGATTTTGTCCCTGTGGTGTAGGTACACCCACAGCGCTGATAGGGAGGGAGTTCCAGCATTTTGTCCCTGTGGTGTAGGTACACCCACGGCGCTGTTAGGGAGGGAGTTCCAGGATTTTATCCGTGTGGTATAGCTACACCCATCTCACTGTTAGGGAGGGAGTGACAGGATTTTGTCCCCTCTGGTGCAGGTACACCCACGGCGCCGTTTGGGTGGGAATTCTAGGATTTTGTCCCCTCTGGTTTAGGTACACGCACGGCACTGTTAGGGAGGGAGTTGCAGGTTTTTGTCCCCTGTGGGGTAGGTACACCCACAGCGCTGTTAGGGAGGGTGATCCAGGATTTTGTCCCTGTGGTGTAGGTACACCCATAGCGCTTTTAGGGACGGATTTCCAGGATTTTGTCCCCTGTGGTGTAGATAAACCCATGATTTTGTTAGGGTGGGAGTTCCAGGATTTTGTCCTTGTTATGTAGGTACACCCATGGCGCTGTTAGGGAGGGAGTTCCAGGATTTTGTCCCTGTGTGGTGTAGGTACACCCATCGCGCTGTTAGGGAGGGCGTTACAGGATTTTGTCCCCTGTGGTGTAGGTACACCCACAGCGCTGTTAGGGAGGGTGATCCAGGAGTTTTTCCCTGTGTTGTAGGTACACCCACAGCGCTGTTAGGGAGGGAGTTACAGGATCTTGACCCTCTAGATTAGGTACACCCACAGCGCTGTTAGGGAGAGAATTCCAGGATTTTGTCCCTGTGGTGTAGGTACACCCACAGCGCTGTTAGGGAGGGAGTACCTGGATTTTGTCTCCTGTAGTGTAGGTACACCCACAGCGCTGTTTGAGAGGGAGTTCCAGTATTTTGTCCTGTGTGGTGTAGGTACACCCATAGCGCTTTTAGGGAGGGATTTCCAGGATTTTGTCCCCTGTGGTGTAGATAAACCCATGATTTTGTTAGGGTGGGAGTTCCAGGATTTTGTCTATGTTATGTAGGTACACCCACGGCGCTGTTAGGGAGGGAGTTCAAGGATTTTGTCCGTGTGGTGTAGGTACACCCAAAGCGCTGTTAGGGAGGTGCAGGATTTTGTCCCTATCGTGTACGTATACCCACGGCGCTGTTAGCAAAGGGGTCCCAGGTTTATGTCCCTGTGGTGTGGGTACACCCACAGCGTTGTAATGGGGGTAGTTTCAGGATTTTATCCGTGTAGTGTAGGTACACGCACATCGCTGTTAGGGAGGGAGTTCCAGGATTTTGTCCCCTGTTGTGTAGGTACACCCACAACGCTGTTAGGGAGGGAGTTCCAGGATTTTGTCCCCTGTGGTGTAGGTACACCCACAACGCTGTTAGGGAGGGTGTTCCTGGATTTTGTCCCTGTGCTGTAGGTACACCCACAGCGCTGTTAGGGAGGGTGTTCCTGGATTTTGTCCCCGCTGGTGTAGGTACACCCACAGCGTTGTTAGGGAGGGTGTTCCTGGATTTTGTCCCCGCTGGTGTAGGTACACCCACGGCGCTGTTAGGGAGGGAGTTCCAGGATTTTGTCCCCTGTGGTGTAGGCACTCACACGGCGCTGTTCGGGTGGGAATTCCAGGATTTTGTCCCTTATGGATTAGGTACACGCAAGGCACTGTTAGGGAGGGAGTTCCAGGATTTTATCCCCTGTGGTGTAGCTACACCCATCGTGTTTTTAGGGAGAGAGTCCCTGGTTTATGTCCCTGTGGTGTAGGCGCACCAGAGCGTTCCTATGGAGGGAGTTCCTGGATTTTTTCCGTGTGGTGTAGGCATACCCATGGTGCTGATAGGGAGGGTGATCCAGGATTTTGTCCCTGTGGTGTAGGTGCACCCACGGTGCTGTTAGGGAGGGAGTTCCAGGATTTTGTCCCCTGTGGTGTAGGTACACCCACAGCGCTGTTCGGGAGGGAGTTCCAGGATTTTGGCCCTGTGGTGTAGGTACACCCACAGCGCTGTTAGGGAGGGAGTTCCAGGATTTTGTCCCCTGTGGTGTAGGTACACCCACAGCGCTGTTAGGGAGGGAGTTCCAGGATTTTGTCCCTGTGGTGTAGGTGCACCCACAGCGCTGTTAGGGAGGGAGTTCCAGGATTTTGTCCCCTGTGGTGTAGGTACACCCACAGCGCTGTTCGGGAGGGAGTTGAAGGATTTTGTCCGTGTGGTGTAGGTACACCCAAAGCGCTGTTAGGGAGGTGCAGGATTTTGTCCCTATCGTGTACGTATACCCACGGCGCTGTTAGCAAAGGGGTCCCAGGTTTATGTCCCTGTGGTGTGGGTACACCCAGAGCGTTGTAATGGGGGGAGTTTCAGGATTTTATCCGTGTAGTGTAGGTACACGCACATCGCTGTTAGGGAGGGAGTTCCAGGATTTTGTCCCCTGTGGTGTAGGTACATCCACAGCGCTGTTAGGGAGGGAGTTCCAGGATTTTGTCCCTGTGGTGTAGGTACACACACAGCGCTGTTAGAGAGGGAGTTCCAGGATTTTGTCCCTATCGTGTAGGTACACCCACGGCGCTGTTATGGAGGGAGTTCCAGCATTTTGTCCCTGTGGTGTAGGTACACCCACAGCGCTGTTATTGAGTGAGTTCCAGGATTTTGTCCGTGTGGTATAGCTACACCCATCTCACTGTTAGGGAGGGAGTGACAGGATTTTGTCCCCTCTGGTGTAGGTACACCCACAGCGCTGTTAGGGAGGGTGATCCAGGATTTTGTCCCTGTGGTGTAGTTACACCCACAGCGCTGTTAGGGAGGGTGATCCAGGATTTTGTCCCTGTGTTGTAGGTACACCCACAGCGCTGTTAGGGAGGGAGTTACAGGACCTTGACCCTCTAGATTAGGTACACCCACGGCACTGTTAGGGTGGCAATTCCAGGATTTTGTCCCTGTGGTGTAGGTACACCCACAGCGCTGTTACGGAGGGAGTTCCTGGATTTTGTCTCCTGTAGTGTAGGTACACCCACAGCGCTGTTTGAGAGGGAGTTCCAGTATTTTGTCCTGTGTGGTGTAGGTACACCCATAGCGCTTTTAGGGAAGGATTTCCAGGATTTTGGCCCCTGTGGTGTAGATAAACCCATGATTTTGTTAGGGTGGGAGTTCCAGGATTTTGTCTATGTTATGTAGGTACACCCATGGTGCTGTTAGAGAGGGAGTTCCAGGATTTTGTCCCTGTGGTGTAGGTACACCCATGGTGCTGTTAGGGAGGGAGTTCCAGGATTTTGTCCCTGTGTGGTGTAGGTACACCCTTGGTGCTGTTGGTAGGGAGTTCAAGGATTTTGTCCCCTGTGGTGTAGGTACATCCATGGTGCTGTTATTGAGGGAGTCCCAGGATTAGTCCCTGTGGTTTAGGTACACCCACAGCGCTGTTATGGTTGGAGTTCCAGGATTTTGTCCATGTAATTTCGGTACACCTACAGTGCTGTTAGGGAGGGAGTTCCGGGATTTTGTCCCTGTGGTGTAGGTGCACTTACAGCGCTGTAAGGGTCGGAGTTCCAGGATTTTGGCCCCTATGGTGTAGGTACACCTACAGCGCTGTTAGGGAGGGCGTTACTGGATTTTGTCCGTGTGGTGCAGGTACACCCACAGCGCTGTTAGGGAGGGAGTTCCAGGATTTTATCCACGTGGTGTAGGTACACCCACGGCGCTGTTAGGGAGGGAGTTCCAGGATTTTGTCCTGTGTGGTTTAGGTACACCAAGGGTGCTGTTAGCGATGGAGTTCCAGAATTTTGTCCCTGTGGTGTAGGTACACCCACAGCGCTGTTAGGGAGGGTGTTCCAGGATTTTGTCCCTGTGGTGTAGGTACACCCACAGCGCTGATAGGGAGGGAGTTCCAGCATTTTGTCCCTGTGGTGTAGGTACACCCACAGCGCTGTTAGGGAGGGAGTTCCGGGATTTTGTCCCTGTGGTGTAGGTACACCCACAGTGCTGTTAGGGAGGGAGTTCTGGGATTTTGACCTTTGTGGTGTAGGTAATCCCACGGCGCTGTTAGGGAGTGAGTTCCAGGATTTTGACCGTATGGTGTAGGTACACCCATGGCGCAGTTAGGCGGGGAGTTCCAGGGTTTTGTCTGTGTGGTCTAGGTAAATCCACGGTGCTGTTAGGGAGGGAGTTCCAGGATTTTTTCCCCTGTGGTGTAGTTGCACCCACAGTGCTGTTAGGGAGGGAGTTCCAGGGATTTGTCTCTGTAGTGTAGGTATACCCTCGGCGCTGTTAGGGAGGTAGTTCCAGGATTTTGACTGTGTGTTGTAGATAAACGCATGGCGCTGTTAGGGAGTTCCAGGATTTTGACCTTGTGGTGTAGGTACACCCAGAGCACATTTAGGGAGAGAGTTCCAGGATTTTGTCCGTCTGGTGTAGGTACACCCAAGGCGCTGTTAGGCAGGGAGTTAAAGGGGATTGTCCATGTGGTGTCGGTACTCCCATAGCGCTGTTAGGGAGGGAGTTCTGGTATTTTGTCCCTGTGGTGTAGGTACACCCACAGCGCTGTTAGGGAGTGAGTTCCAGGATTATGACCCTGTGGTGTAGGTGCACCCACAGCGCTGTTAGGAAGCGAGTTCCATGATTTTGTCCCTGTGATGTAGGTACACCCACGGTGCTGTTAGGGAGGGAATTCCAGGATTTTGTCCCTGTGGTGTAGGTACACCCACAGCGCTGTTAGGGAGGGAGTTCCAGGAATTTGTCCCTGTGGTGTAGGTACTCCCATGATGCTCTTAAGGAGGGAGTTCCAGGATTTTGTCCCCTGTGGTGTAGCTATGGTGTGGTATAGGTACACCCATGGCACTGTTAGGGATGGAGTTCCAGACTTTTGTCCCCTGTAGTGTAGGTACACCTACTGCACTGTTTGGGAGGGAGTTCCAGGGTTTTGTCCTGTGTGGTGTAGGTACACCCACAGCGCTGTCAGGGAGGGAGTTCCAGGATTTTGTCCCTGTGGCGTAGGTACACCCATAGCGCTGTTAGGGAGGGAGTTCATGGATTTTGTCCACTGTGGTGTAGGTACACCCATGGCGCTAACAGGGGGTGAGTTCCAGTATTTTGTCTGTGTGGTGCAGGTACACCCACTGTGCTGTTTGGGAAGGAGTTCCAGGATTTTGACCTTGTGGTGTAGGTACACCCACAGCGCTGTTAGGGAGGGAGTTCCAGGATTTTTACCGTATGGTGTAGGTACTTTTAGGGAGGGAATTTCAGGGATTTGTCCCTTTGGTGTAGGTACACCCATGGCGCTGTTACGGTGGGAGTTCCAGCATTTTGTCCGTGTGGTGTAGGTACACCCACAGCGCTGTTGGGGAGTGAGTTCCAGGATTTTGTCCCCTGTCGTGTAGGTACACCCACAGCGCTGTTAGGGAGGGAATTCCAGGATTTTGTCCCCTGTGGTGTAGGTACACCCACAGCGCTGTTAGGGAGGGAGTTCCAGGATTTTGTCCCTGTGGTGTAGGTACACCCATGGCGCTGTTAGGGATTGTGTTCCAGGATTTTGTCCCTGTGGTGTCGGTACACCCACTGTGCTGTTTAGTGAGGGAGTTCAAGGATTTTGTCTCTGTATTGTAGGTACACCCACGGCACTGTTAGGGAGGGAGTTCCAGGATTTTGCCTGTGGTGTAGGTACACCCATGGTGCAGTTAGGGAGGGAATTCCAGGCTTTTGCCTGTCGTGTAGGTACACCCATAGCGCTGTTAGGGAGGGTGTTCCAGGATTATGACCCTGTGGTGTAGGTGCACCCACAGCGCTGTTAGGAAGCGAGTTCCATGATTTTGTCCCTGTGATGTAGGTGCACCCACGGTGCTGTTAGGGAGGGAATTCCAGGATTTTGTCCCTCTGGTGTAGGTACACCCACAGCGCTGTTAGCGAGGGAGTTTCAGGATTTTGTCCCTGTGGTGTAGGTACACCCACAGCGCTGTTAGGGAGGGAGTTCCAGGAATTTGTCCCTGTGTTGTAGGTACACCATGGGTGCTGTTAGGGATGGAGTTCCAGAATTTTGTCCCCTGTGGTGTAGGTACACCTACAGCACTGTTGGGAGTGAGTTCCAGTATTTTAACCCTGTGGTGTAGGTACACCCACAACGCTGTTAGGGAGGGAGTTCCTGGATTTTGTCTCCTGTAGTGTAGGTACACCCACAGCGCCGTTAGAGAGGGAGTTCCTGGATTTTGTCTCCTGTAGTGTAGGTACACCCACAGCGCTGTTAGGGAGGGAGTTCCTGGATTTTGTCTCCTGTAGTGTAGGTACACCCACAGCGCTGTTAGAGAGGGAGTTCCTGGATTTTTTCTCCTGTAGTGTAGGTACACCCACAGCGCTGTTAGGGAGCGAGTTCCAGGATTTTGTCCGTGTCGTGTAGGTACACCCACAGCGCTGTTAGGGAGGGAGTTCCAGGATTTTGTCCCCTGTGGTGTAGGTACACCCACCGCGCTGTTAGGGAGGGTGTTCCAGGATTTTGTCCCTGTGGTGTAGGTACACCCACAGCGCTGTTTGGGATGGAGTTCCAGGATTTTGTCCCCTGTGGTGTAGGTACACCCACAGCGCTGTTAGGGAGGGAGTTCCAGGATTTTGTCCTGTGTGGTTTAGGTACACCCATGGCGCTGTTAGGGAGGGTGTTCCAGGATTTTGTCCCTGTGGTGTAGGTACACCCGCAGCGCTGTTAGGGAGGGAGTTCCAGTATTTTAACCCTGTGGTGTAGGTACACCCATGGCGCTGTTAGGGAGAGTGTTCCAGGATTTTGTCCTGTGTGGTGTAGGTACACCCATGGTGCTGTTGGTAGGGAGTTCCAGGATTTTGTCCCTCTGGTGTAGGTACATCCATGGTGCTGTTATTGAGGGAGTCCCAGGATTAGTCCCTGTGGTTTAGGTACACCCGCAGCGCTGTTATGGTTGGAGTTCCAGGATTTTGTCTATATGGTGTAGGTATACGCATGGTGCTGTTAGGAAGGGAGTTCCAGGAATTTGTCTCTGCGTTGTAGGTACATCCACAGTGCTGTTAGGGAGGGACTTCCAGGTATTTGTCCGCTGTGGTGTAGGTACACCCATGGCGCTGTTAGGGATGGAGTTCCAGGATTTTTTCCATGTGTTTTAGGTACACCCACAGCGCTGTTAGGGAGCAAGTTCCAGGATTTTGTCCCTGTGGTGTAGGTACACCCACCGCACTGTTAGGGAGGAAGTTCCAGGATTTTGTCCCTATAGTGTAGGTACACCCACAGCGCTGTTACTGAGTGAGTTCGAGGATTTTGTCCATGTGGTGTAGCTACACCCATCTCACTGTTAGGGAGGGAGTGACAGGATTTTGTCCCCGATGGTGTAGGTACACCCATGGCGCCGTTTGGGTGGGAATTCCAGGATTTTGTCCCCTCTGGTTTAGGTACACGCACGACACTGTTAGGGAGGGAGTTGCAGGTTTTTGTCCCCTGTGGGGTAGGTACATCCACAGCGCTGTTAGGGAGGGTGATCCAGGATTTTGTCCCTGTGGTGTAGGTACATCCACAGCGCTGTTAGGGAGGGTGATCCAGGATTTTGTCCCTGTGGTGTAGGTACATCCACAGCGCTGTTAGGGAGGGAGTTCCAGGATTTTGTCCCTGTGGTGTAGGTACACACACAGCGCTGTTAGAGAGGGAGTTCCAGGATTTTGTCCCTATCGTGTAGGTACACCCACGGCGCTGTTATGGAGGGAGTTCCAGCATTTTGTCCCTGTGGTGTAGGTACACCCACAGCGCTGTTATTGAGTGAGTTCCAGGATTTTGTCCGTGTGGTATAGCTACACCCATCTCACTGTTAGGGAGGGAGTGACAGGATTTTGTCCCCTCTGGTGTAGGTACACCCACAGCGCTGTTAGGGAGGGTGATCCAGGATTTTGTCCCTGTGGTGTAGTTACACCCACAGCGCTGTTAGGGAGGGTGATCCAGGATTTTGTCCCTGTGTTGTAGGTACACCCACAGCGCTGTTAGGGAGGGAGTTACAGGACCTTGACCCTCTAGATTAGGTACACCCACGGCACTGTTAGGGTGGCAATTCCAGGATTTTGTCCCTGTGGTGTAGGTACACCCACAGCACTGTTACGGAGGGAGTTCCTGGATTTTGTCTCCTGTAGTGTAGGTACACCCACAGCGCTGTTTGAGAGGGAGTTCCAGTATTTTGTCCTGTGTGGTGTAGGTACACCCATAGCGCTTTTAGGGAAGGATTTCCAGGATTTTGGCCCCTGTGGTGTAGATAAACCCATGATTTTGTTAGGGTGGGAGTTCCAGGATTTTGTCTATGTTATGTAGGTACACCCATGGTGCTGTTAGAGAGGGAGTTCCAGGATTTTGTCCCTGTGGTGTAGGTACACCCATGGTGCTGTTAGGGAGGGAGTTCCAGGATTTTGTCCCTGTGTGGTGTAGGTACACCCTTGGTGCTGTTGGTAGGGAGTTCAAGGATTTTGTCCCCTGTGGTGTAGGTACATCCATGGTGCTGTTATTGAGGGAGTCCCAGGATTAGTCCCTGTGGTTTAGGTACACCCACAGCGCTGTTATGGTTGGAGTTCCAGGATTTTGTCCATGTAATTTCGGTACACCTACAGTGCTGTTAGGGAGGGAGTTCCGGGATTTTGTCCCTGTGGTGTAGGTGCACTTACAGCGCTGTAAGGGTCGGAGTTCCAGGATTTTGGCCCCTATGGTGTAGGTACACCTACAGCGCTGTTAGGGAGGGCGTTACTGGATTTTGTCCGTGTGGTGCAGGTACACCCACAGCGCTGTTAGGGAGGGAGTTCCAGGATTTTATCCACGTGGTGTAGGTACACCCACGGCGCTGTTAGGGAGGGAGTTCCAGGATTTTGTCCTGTGTGGTTTAGGTACACCAAGGGTGCTGTTAGCGATGGAGTTCCAGAATTTTGTCCCTGTGGTGTAGGTACACCCACAGCGCTGTTAGGGAGGGTGTTCCAGGATTTTGTCCCTGTGGTGTAGGTACACCCACAGCGCTGATAGGGAGGGAGTTCCAGCATTTTGTCCCTGTGGTGTAGGTACACCCACGGCGCTGTTAGGGAGGGAGTTCCAGGATTTTGTCCGTGTGGTATAGCTACACCCATCTCACTGTTAGGGAGGGAGTGACAGGATTTTGTCCCCTCTGGTGTTGGTACACCCACGGCACTGTTAGGGAGGGAGTTGCAGGATTTTTTCCCTGTGGTGTAGATACACCCACAGCGCTGTTAGGGAGGGAATTCCAGGATTTAGTCCTGTGTGGTGTAGGTACACCCATGGCGCTGTTAGGGAGGGTGTTCCAGGATTTTGTCCCTGTGTGGTGTAGGTACACCCATGGTGCTGTTGGTAGGGAGTTCCAGGATTTTGTCCCCTGAGGTGTAGGTACATGCACAGTGCTGTTAGGGAGGTAGTTCCAGGATTTTGTCCCTCTGGTGTACGTATATCCATGGTGCTGTTATTGAGGGAGTCCCAGGATTAGTCCCTGTGGTTTAGGTACACCCACAGCGCTGTTATGGTTGGAGTTCCAGGATTTTGTCTATATGGTGTAGGTATACGCATGGCGCTGTTAGGGAGGGAGTTCCAGGTACTTGTCCGCTGTGGTGTAGGTACACCCATGGAGCTGTTAGGGATGGAGTTCCAGGATTTTGTCCGTGTGTTTTCGGTACACCCACAGCGCTATTAGGGAGCGAGTTCCAGGATTTTGTCCATGTGGTGTAGGTATACCCACCGCACTGTTAGGGAGGGAGTTCCTGGATTTAGTCCCCTTGCGGTGTAGGTACACCCACAGTGCTGTTAGGGAGGGAGTTCCAGGATTTTGTCCCCCGTGGTGTAGGTACACCCACGGCGCTGTTAGGGAGGGAGTTCCAGGATTTTGTCCCCTGTGGTGTAGGTACACCCACAGCGCTGTTAGGGAGGGAGTTCCAGGATTTTGTCCCCTGTGGTGTAGGTACACCCACAGCGCTGTTAGGGAGGGTGTTCCAGGATTTTGTCCATGTGGTGTAGGTACACCAAGGGTGCTTTTAGGGATGGAGTTCCAGGATTTTGTCCCTATAGTGTAGGCACACCCACAGCGCTGATAGGGAGGGAGTTCCAGCATTTTGTCCCTGTGGTGTAGGTACACCCACAGCGCTGTTACTGAGTGAGTTCCAGGATTTTGTCCGTGTGGTATAGCTACACTCATCTCACTGTTAGGGAGGGAGTGACAGGATTTTGTCCCCGATGGTGTAGGTACACCCACGGCGCTGTTAGGGAGAGAGTTCCAGGATTTTGTCCCCTCTGGTGTAGGTACACCCACGGCGCCGTTCGGGTGGGAATTCCAGGATTTTGTCCCCTCTGGTTTAGGTACACGCACGGCACTGTTAGGGAGGGAGTTGCAGGTTTTTGTCCCTGTGGTGTATGTACACCCGAGGTGCTGTTGGGGATGGTGTACCTACACCACACAGGGGACAAAATACTGGAACTCTCTCCCTAACAGCTCTGTGGGTGTACCTACACCACAGGGACAAAATCCTGGACATCCCTCCCTAACAGCGCCGTGGGTGTACCTAAACCATACGGGGGACAAAATGCTGGAACTCCCTCCCTAACAGCGCTGTGGGTGTACCTACACCACAGGATACAAAATCCTGGAACTCCCTCCCTAACAGCGCCATGGGTGTGTCTGCTCCGCCATTCAATCATGGCTGATAAGTTTCTCAACCCCATTCTCCCGCCTTCTTCCCGTAACCTTTGATCCCCCCTTACCCAATCAAGAACCTATCTATCTCGGTCTTAAATACACTCAATGACCTGTGGCCTCCACAGCCTTCTGTGGCAATGAATTCCATCGATTCACTACTCTCTCTGGCTAAAGAAGTTTCTCCTCATCTCTGTTCTCAAAGGTCTTCCCTTTACTCTGAGGCTGTGCCCCTCGGGTCCTAGTCTCTCCTACTCATGGAAACATCTTCCCCCACGTCCCACTCAATCCAGGCCTTTCAGTATTCTGTAAGTTTCAATCAGATCCCCCCCCTCATCCTTCTAAACTCCATCGAGTATGGACCCAGAGTCCTCAAACGTTCCTCATATGTTGAGCCTTTCGTTCCTGGGATCGTTCTCGTGAACCTCCTCTGGACCCCTCTCCAGGGGCCAGCACATCCTTCCTGGAGATACGGGGCCCAGAATTTAGGAGCGGCTGGGCCCTGTATTCACTGGAGGTTAGAAGAATGAGAGGGGGGTCTCGTTGTAACGTATAAAATTCCGACAGGGAGGTGGACAGACCGGATGCCGGGAGGGATGCTTCCTCTGGCTGGGGGAGGAGGGTCTAGAACGAGGGGTCAGGGTCTCAGGATATGGGTTCGACCATTCAGGACCGAGATGGGGAGGGTCTTGAACCTGTGGACTTCTCTACCACGGAGGCTGTGGAGGGCGAGTCACTGGATGTACCTCGGAAGGAAACAGATGGAGTTCTAGACTCTAAAAGGCATCAAGGGATACCGAGCGGGGCAGAGAGAGAGCGGGAGTACGGAGTTGGGGGTAGAGGATCAGCCACAATCGTATGGAGGCTGGGGGGAAGGATGTTTCCCACCCCCCCCCCTCCCTACCCACCTCATGGGGGAATCTAGAACGAGGGAGGGAGGGGGTGTGGGGGGTGGGTGAGGGGCACAGGTTTTAGTTCGAGGGGTCGGCCATTTTGGACGGAGGTGAGGAGAATGTTCTTCACTCGGAGGGTTGTGGACCTTTGGGACCTTCCGCCCCAGAGGGTTTCGTGGACGCTCCGGAGCGGGACATACGAAATAGGAGGGGGGGGAGTGGGCCACTCGGCCCCTCTCGAGCCTGCTTTCCCCACAGTCGGTCAGATGGCGGGCTGGTCTGATTGGGGCCTTAACTCCAATTTTCCCGCCTGTTCCCCCCCCTCCCCTCATCACCCTCGACTCCCTCGTCGATCAGAAACCTGTCTAACTCGGCCTCGAGTGTATTCAGCGTCCCGGCCCTCCACCCGCTCTCTCTCTCTCTCTGGGGGGGAGAGATTTCCACAGACTGACCACCCTCCGAGAGAGGGAATCCCTCCTCGTCTCCGTCTCCGATGGGAGACCCCTTATTCTCAAACTGTGCCCCCCCCTTTCACTCGTTCTAGACTCTTACCCCACGAGGGCGGGGGGGGGGAGAAACGTCCTCTCAGCCTCCACACTCCACCTCAGGGTCTTATCTGTTTCAATAAGACCCCCCTCTTGTTCTGCTAAACTCCAATGGGTACAGGGCCCGAACTGCTCGACCCCCTCCTCATGAGACAAACCCCCTTCATCCCCGGGGAATCGGCCCAGTGAAGCTTCTCCGAACGGCCTCCCACGCGAGTCTATTTGGTCAGGAGACTGAAACTGGCCACCGTACTCCCGGTGTGGTCTCACCAATGCCCTGCACAGTCGTAGCGAGACTTCCCGACCTTTATACTCCATCCCCTCCTCGCCATAAAGGCTGACAGTCCCTTCCTAATCACGCGCTGTGTCTGCATTCAAACTTTTCCTTGGTTCATGAACCAGGACGACCAGATCCTTCTGCACCGCACAAGTTCTGCAGTCTCTCTCTCTCTCTCTCCATTTAGATAATGAGTCGCTTTTCTCCTCTTCCCAGCTGGACAGGTCACCCTTGAATGTTCCAAGAGACAGGTCGATACACGTTGGGGACGCAAGGGAAAGCCAATGGATGTTATCTACTTGGGACTTCCAGAAGGCCTTTGACAAGGTGCCGCACAGGAGGCTGCTCAGTAAGATAAGAGCCCATGGTGTTAGAGGCAAGGTACTAGCATGGATAGAAGATTGGCTGTCTGGCAGGAGGCAGAGAGTGGGGATAAGGGGGTCCTTCTCAGGATGGCGGCTGGTGACTAGTGGAGTTTCCGCAGGGGTCAGTGTTGGGACCACAACTTTTCACTTGATACATTAATGATCTAGATGAAGGAACTGAGGGCATCCTGGCGAAGTTTGCAGATGATACAAAGATAGGTGGAGGGACAGGTAGTATTGAGGAGGCGGGGAGGCTGCAGAAGGATTTTGGACAGGTTAGGAGAATGGGCAAAGAAGTGGCAGATGGAATCCAACGTGGGCAAGTGTGAGGTCATGCACTTTGGTAGGAAGAATAGAGGCGTAGACTATTTTCTAAATGGGGAGAGAATTCAGAAATCTGGAGTGCAAAGGGACTTGGGAGTCCTAGTCCAGGATCCTCTTAAGGTTAACTTGCAGGTTGAGTCGGTAGTTAGGAAGGCAAATGCAATGTTGGCATTTATTTCGAGAGGACTAGAATATAAAAGCAGGGATGTGCTGCTGAGGCTTTATAAGGCTCTGGTCAGACCACATTTAGAATATTGTGAGCAATTTTTGGCCCCGTATCTCAGGAAGGATGTGCTGGCCCCTGGAGAGGGTCCAGAGGAGGTTCACGAGAACGATCCCAGGAATGAAAGGCTTAACATATGAGGAACGTTTGAGGACTCTGGGTCTATACTCGATGGAGTTTAGAAGGATCTGATTGAAACTTACAGAATACTGAAAGGCCTGGATAGAGTGGGACGTGGGGAAGATGTTTCCATGAGTAGGAGAGACTAGGACCCGAGGGGCACAGCCTCAGAGTAAAGGGAAGACCTTTGAGAACAGAGATGAGGAGAAACTTCTTTAGCCAGCGAGAGTGGTGAATCTATGGAATTCATTGCCACAGAAGGCTGTGGGAGGCCACAGGTCATTGAGTGTATTTAAGACCGAGATAGATAGGTTCTTGATTGGGTAAGGGGGATCAAAGGTGACGGGGAGAAGGCGGGAGAATGGGGTCAGAGAAACTTATCAGCCTATGATTGAACGGCGGAGCAGACTCGATGGGCCGAATGGCCTCATTTCTGCTCCTGTGGTCTTCTGGGGTATTCAGGGATAGCACGAGGAGGTGGGGTGGTGAGCCTGGGGATGAAGGGCCTCGCCCTGATCCTAAATTACGATCGCCGTGAACCGGTCGGAAAACCGTTTGGCCCCCTGGGTGTGGCACAGGGGTGCCAGGTCCAAGCCAGGGGGGCAAGGAGCGTGGGTCTTTGCTCAGGAGCCCTGAACCGGGAACGTCCGGAACTTAAGCCAGGAAAGGGGCTGTGGCAAAGCGGAGAAGGCGAAGGCAAAAAAAATAGGCACAGACACACGAATTGGGAGAAAAAGATTGATATTTTATTCGGAGTGAGTCACACAGAACAGTTTGCCCGTTAACCTGAGGAAGCGATACTCAAATAAGCAAGAGTGCCCACATTACCAGTTCCGGCAAATGAATTCTCTCCCTCCCTCCCTCTCTCTCTCTCTCTCTCTTTCGACTGAGCCTCGCTTGGCCCCTTCTCTCTCTCTCTCTCCCTCCCTCCAGCCTCTGAGTCAGTGGGTTTGAGCCTCACCCCAGAAACTTGATCCAGGCCCGAACACCAGCGCCGAGGGAGCCCCGCCCTGTCAGTGGGTCAGCGCCGAGGGAGAGCCGCGCTGTGGGAGGGTCAGCGCCGAGGGAGAGCCACACTGTAGGAGGGTCAGCGCTGAGGGAGCACCGCACTGTCGGAGGGTCAGCGCTGAGGGAGAGCCGCACTGTCAGAGGGTCAGTGCTGAGGGAGAGCCGCGCTGTGGGAGGGTCAGTACTGAGGGAGACCGCACTGTGGGAGGGTCAGCGCCGAGGGAGCCCCGCGCTGTCGGAGGGTCAGTGCTGAGGGAGAGCAGCACTGTCGGAGGGTCAGTGCTGAGGGAGAGCCGCACTGTCGGAGGGTCAGTGCTGAGGGAGAGCCGCACTGTCGGAGGGTCAGTACTGAGGGAGAGCCGCACTGTCGGAGGGTCAGTGCTGAGGGAGAGCCGCACTGTCGGAGGGTCAGTGCTGAGAGAGAGCCGCACTGTCGGAGGGTCAGTACTGAGGGAGAACCGCACTGTCGGAGGGTCAGTACTGAGGGAGAGCCGCACTGTCGGAGGGTCAGTACTGAGGGAGAGCCGCACTGTCGGAGGGTCAGTGATGAGGGAGAACCACGGGGTTCACTTCGAGAGGAAGCCATTCGTTGTCTGTGATGCGCGTTGGGACCCCCTGAGGTGGTGAGTGATGTTTTGGGAATGTGAATTCTTTCACTGTCTCGTTCCTCCCCTCGAGGATCGATGGATCGAGCCCCTCCCACACCCGGCTCTCCCTCCTCCCCTCCTCCCCCACTCTCTCCCTCTCTGACTGTCCATTCATCCAAATCTCTGCTGACCCCCAACCCGTGTCCGAACTCCCACTGAGGCCCATCCCCGCCCTCCTCCTGTGCTCGCTGACCCACACCAGCTTCCGGTCTGGCACCTTCCTCTCTCCCTATCTATGTAACCTCCTACATCCCCTACACCCCTCCCTATCTCTGTAACCTCCTACATCCCCTACACCCCTCCCTATCTCTGTAACCTCCTCCAGCCCCCTACACCCCTCCCTATCTCTGTAACCTCCTCCAGCCCCTACACCGCTCCCTATCTCTGTAACCTCCTCCAGTCCCTACAACCCTCCCTATCTCTGAAACCTCCTCCAGCCCCTAAACCCCTCCCTATCTCTGTAACCTGCTCCAGCCCCTACACCCCTCCCTATCTCTGTAACCTCCTCCAGCCTACACCCCTCCCTATCTCTGTAACCTCCTCCAGCCCGTACACTCCTCCCTATCTCTGTAACCTCCTCCAGCCCCTACACCCCTCCCTATCTCTGTAACCTCCTCCAACCCCCCTACAACCCTCCCTATCTCTGTAACCTCCTCCAACCCCCCTACAACCCTCCCTATCTCTGTAACCTCCTCCAGCCCCCCCTACGACCCTCCGAGATCTCTGCGCTCCTCCGATTCCGGCCTCTCGAGCGTCTCCTTGATTCCCGTCGCTCCGCCATCGGCCGCCGGGCCTTCATCTGCCCTGGTGGTGGGGACGGTGGGGGAGGCCCTAAGCTTTGGAATTCCCTCCCTCAACCTCTCCGTCCCTCTCTCTCTCTCTCTCCCTCTCCCTCTCTCTCTCTCTCCTCTTCTTTAAAACACTCTCTAAGGCTTTGAGTCGTCTGCCCCGAACGTCTCCTACTGTGGCTTGGGGTCAGATTGCCTTTTGAGTTTCCTGCTCCCTTTGAGAGATGTCCCGGGGCTATTCGACTGCGTTAACAGCGCGAGAATAAACCTGAACCGCGGGTTGAGATATCGGAGCGCGGAGACGGGCGAAACCGAGTTTGAACCCCCTCGGAGATCCCAGCAGAAAAGTGGAACCTAGGCTAATAGGCTAACTGGAAACCTCTTCATTCGCTCTTCCACTGGCTCATCCCATTCCTGCCACATCCCTCCCCACTTCCTCTCAACGACTGGCGGTAGCGGAGGAGGGGTGGGTAAGAGGGCGGGGCCTAGCCTCACTCGACCTCTTTCCTGATTGGCCACACCGGCCCTGTCACTCAGGGAACCGGCCGGGGGGTGGGGGTGGCCGACCAACCCCCGGTCGCCGATCCCGGCCCCTGTCTCGCTCACACCCGCCTCAGTGCGACGGCCCCGTCGATTGGCTCCCCCGCTCCCGCCACGCCTCAGCCTCGCCCTCAGGGATTGGCCGAACCGCCCGGGACCACACCCCACCGACAACAACCCCGCCCCCCCCTCGTCAAAGCAGCCCAGCCCACCGCTGCCACCATGTTAGATAACGCCACCCCCCGAGCGCCTCTGCAAGCGCTTCTGGCTGCAAGGTGACCCCAGGAAAGGTCGGCTGACCTCGGAGAGGGAGGGGGAGGAGGGGGGGCGTTGTGTCCGAGGGGGAGGGAGGAGGGGAGGATGACTGACGCCAAAGCCGCCCAGCAATGGGCACCGCTGCCACCATGTTAGATAGCGCGTCTGCAAGCGGAGTAGGTCTGCGTCCCCTCGACTCGGTAGAGGGGGACGGAGGGTGGCGGGCGATCGACTCGAGGGGGCTCGAGTCGATTGAAGGGTCGATGAGGGGGAGGAGGGGTGAGGGGAGTGGGAGAGTGGGGGGGGGGGGGCGTTGGGGGTTCGAGGCGGCGGCTGGAGTTGGAGGCGGGTGGTGGGTGGTGGTGGGTGGGGGGGAGGGGGTCCTCTCTCTCTCTCCCTCTCTCTCCCATCCCGGGGAACCCCAGACCCCCCTCTCTCTCTCTCCCTCTCCCTCCGCCCTTCCCCCAACTCCAGAAAGGTCTCGACGGCGGGGAGAAGGGGGGGAGAAGGAGGGGAGGGGAGTTGGGGGCAATTGGAGGCATGGGAGGGGGGGGTCGAGCGGGGATATCGAGAGTCCGAGGGGCCGGGTGTCCCATTGCCGCCACCTCCCCCACACGCACCTCCCCTCCGACCTCTCTCTCTCTCTCCCTCCTCCCCGCCCACACACACCGCCCCCCCAGAGGCCATTCAGGCCATCGGGTCGATGCTATCCCTCTGTAGACACCACCACACGCGCCTCCCCTCTGACCTCTCTCCTCCCCACCCAACCCCCCACCCCCACCCCAGAGGCCATTCAGTCCATCGGGTCGATGCTATCCCTCTCTAGAGTCGCCTCACCCCCCCCCCCTCCCCTCCCCTCCCCACACCCCCCCCCCAGCTGGTGGTCAGTAGTCATACTCGCAGATATAGTACATCCTCTGCGCACAGTCCTTGTCCCACCACTTGCCGTCGTCGGTGGAGAGAGCCACGCAGTTCTCCTGCCTCCCGCCGTTGGGCTGCCCCAGCTGGGGGTCCCGGAACCAGTGGTCGGAGAGGGTGGCCCGGGCGCCATCCTGGAGGTAGACGTAGGAGCCCTCGCTCTGCCGGTCGGTCACCCCGATCCAGGCCGGCCAGTTGCCGGGGCCGAAGAAGGACTTGGTGTAGGCGGCCAGGGCCTCCATCTCCGAGGGCCCGCGGGGCATGGCCAGGCGCCCTCCGGCCTCCCCGCACAGCCGGGCCCCCTCGTCGAACGTCTCGAAGGCCTTGACCCCCAGGAAGCACTTGGCGTTGACCTGCCGGCCCTTGGCGCAGCCTGCGGGGGGAGGGGGGAGGAGACGTGTCAACTTGGGCATCAGCGGACTGGCACCCAACCCACCCTCACCCGACTGTCACCCATTCTCCGACTGTCACCCAACTACCCTGTCCGACTGTCACCCAACCCCCACACCCGACTATCACCCATTCCCTGACTGGCACCCAACCTCCCCCATCCGACTGTCACCCAATTCCCACCGTCCGACTG
The DNA here is from genome assembly GCF_964194155.1 of Cetorhinus maximus. Taxonomy (NCBI): domain Eukaryota; kingdom Metazoa; phylum Chordata; class Chondrichthyes; order Lamniformes; family Cetorhinidae; genus Cetorhinus; species Cetorhinus maximus. Next base: position 74,392 of record NW_027596899.1, read on the forward strand.
TCGCCCAACCCCCTCACCCGACTGTCACCCAACCCCCTCACCCAACTGTCACCCATTCTCCGACTGTCACCCAACCCCCCGCCCGACTGTCGCCCAACCGCCCGCCCGACTGTCACCCAACACCCTCACCCGACTGTCACCCATTCCCCGACTGTCACCCAACCCCCTCACCAGACTGTCGCCCAACCACCTCACTCGACTGTCACCCAATCCCCGACTCACCCAACCCCCGCGCCCGACTGTCACCCAACACCCCGCCCGCCCAACTGTCACCCATTCCCCGACTGTCACCCAACCCCCCTGTCCGACTGTCACCCAACCCCCCTGTCCGACTGTCACCCAAACCCCCGCCCGACTGTCACCCAACCCCCACACCTGTCTGTCACCCAACCCCCACACCCGACTGTCACCCAACCCCCTCACCCGACTGTCACCCATTCCCTGACTGTCACCCAACGCCCCCCCCACCCGACTGTCACCCAATCCCCGACTGTCACCCAAACCCAGCGCCCGACTGTCACCCAACCCCCTCACTTGATTGCCACCCAACACCCCGCCCCCCGACTGTCACCCATTCCCCGACTGTCACCCAACTCCCCTGTCCGACTGTCACCCAACCCCCCGACCGTCACCCATTCTCCGACTGTCAACCAACCACCCTGTCCGACTGTCACCCAACCCCCACACCCGACTATCACCCATTCCCTGACTGGCACCCAACCTCCCCCATCCGACTGTCACCCAATTCCCACCGTCCGACTGTCGCCCAATCCCCTCACCCGACTGGCACCCAACCCACCCCCACCCGACTGTCACCCAACACCCTCAACCGACTGTCACCCAACCCCCTCACCCGACTGTCACCCATTCTCCGACTGTCACCCAACCCCCCGCCCGAATGTCGCCCAACCGCCCGCCCGACTGTCACCCAATCCCCACCGTCTGACTGTCGCCCAACCCCCTCACCCAACTGTCACCCAATCCCCTCACCCAACTGTCACCCATTCTCCGACTGTCACCCAACCCCCCCCCCGACTGTCGCCCAACCGCCCGCCCGACTGTCACCCAACCCCCTCACCCGACTGTCACCCATTCCCCGACTGTCACCCAACCCCCTCACCAGACTGTCACCCAACCACCTCACCCGACTGTCACCCAATCCCCGACTCACCCAACCCCCGCGCCCGACTGTCACCCAACACCCCGCCCGCCCAACTGTCACCCATTCCCCGACTGTCACCCAACCCCCCTGTCCGACTGTCACCCAAACCCCCGCCCGACTGTCACCCAACCCCCACACCTGACTGTCACCCAACCCCCTCACCCGACTGTCACCCATTCCCTGACTGTCACCCAACCCCCCCCCCACCCGACTGTCACCCAATCCCCGACTGTCACCCAAACCCAGTGCCCGACTGTCACCCAACCTCCTCACTTGATTGCCACCCAACACCCCGCCCCCCGACTGTCACCCATTCCCCGACTGTCACCCAACTCCCCTGTCCGACTGTCACCCAACCCCCCGACCGTCACCCATTCTCCGACTGTCACCCAACCACCCTGTCCGACTGTCACCCAAACCCCCCGCCCACCCGACTGTCACCCATTCTCCGACTGTCACCCAACTACCCTGTCCGACTGTCACCCAACCCCCACACCCGACTATCACCCATTCCCTGACTGTCACCCAACCCCCCCCACCCGACTGTTACCCAATCCCCGACTGTCACCCAAACCCAGCACCCGACTGTCACCCAACCCCCTCACCTGACTGTCACCCATTCCCCGACTGTCACCCAACCCCCTCACCCGACTGTCGTCCAACCACCTCACCCGACTGTCACCCAACCCCCACACCCGACTATCACCCATTCCCCGACTGTCACCCAACCCCCGCGCCCGACTGTCACCCAACACCCCGCCCGCCCAACTGTCACCCATTCCCCGACTGTCACCCAACCCCCCTGTCCGACTGTCACCCAAACCCCCACCCGACTGTCACCCAACCCCCCACCTGCCCGACTGTCACCCATTCTCTGACTGTCACCCAACCGCCCTGTCCGACTGTCACCCAACCCCCACACCCGACTGTCACCCAACCCCCTCACTCGACTGTCACCCATTCCCTGACTGTCACCCAACCCCCCCACCTGACTGTCACCCATTCCCTGACTGTCACCGAACCCCCACACCCGACTGTCACCCAACCCCCTCACCCGACTGTCACCCATTCCCTGACTGTCACCCAACCCCCTCACCCGACTGTCACCCATTCCCTGACTGTCACCCAATCCCCGACTGTCACCCAAACCCAGCGCCCGACTGTCACACAACCCCCCGCCCGCCTGACCGTCACCCATTCTCCGACTGTCACCCAACCACCCTGTCCGACTGTCACCCAAACTCTCGCCCAACCCCCTCGCCCGACTGTCGCCCAACACCCTCCATCCGACTGTCACCCAAACCCCCCGCCCGACTATCACCCAACTCCTCATCCGACTGTCACCCAACACCCCCCACCCTCCACCCTCCCACCCGACTGTTACCCAACACCCCCCACCCTCCCACCCGACTGTTACCCAACACCCCCTCACCCGACTGTCACCCAACTCCCCGCCCGATTATCACCCATTTCCTTCACCCAAGCCCCACTCAAATATCACCAACCTCGAGGCTACTCATGTTTCCAATCCCTTTCATTTACCCAAGTAAAATGGTCATTGATTGGCTCATTGTTTCTGATTGTTCTCCAGTGAGATGGTCACTGATTGGCTCACTGTTTCTGATTGTTCTCCAGTGAGATGGCCACTGATTGGCTCACTGTTTCTGATTGTACCCCAGTGAGACGGTCACTGATTGCCCCCCCCTTGTTTCTGATTGTACCCCAGTAAGATGGTCATTGATTGGCTCACTGTTTCTGATTGTACCCCAGTGAGATGGTCACTGATTGGCTCACTGTTTCTGATTGTACCCCAGTGAAAAGGTCATTGATTGGCTCACTGTTTCTGATTGTACCCCAGTGAGATGGTCACTGATTGGCTCACTGTTTCTGATTGTACCCCAGTGAAAAGGTCACTGATTGGCTCACTGTTTCTGATTGTTCTCCAGTGAGGTGGTCACTGATTGGCTCCCCCTTGTTTCTGATTGTACCCCAGTGAGGTGGTCACTGATTGGCTCCCCCTTGTTTCTGATTGTACCCCAGTGAAAAGGTCACTGATTGGCTCCCCCTTGTTTCTGATTGTACCCCAGTGAGATGGTCACTGATTGGCTCCCCCTTGTTTCTGATTGTTCTCCAGTGAGGTGGTCACTGATTGGCTCCCCCTTGTTTCTGATTGTACCCCAGAATAAGGGGCTCTTATTGGCTCACTACACCCCAGTCAAGCTTGGCCTTGCTGCCCTCCGGCAATGACTGATGTGAACACCGGGCTCCTCCTCCTCCTCCTCCCCCTACGAAGATAGGTCATTGGGACTTAAGCGGCTCTTGGCCGTCTCACTCCCTCCCCCACCCCCCACCACCGCCCCCCCCACCCCCCCTGCCCAACCCCTCCTCACCTCTCAGTCCTCCGATCCCCTTGCGGTTGGTGAAGGTGGTGTCGGAGATGTTGCCAATGGCGCTCTGGACCTGGGTCAGTCTGGCGTTGAGGCCGGAGAAGTGGCTCGAGTAGACGGACACCACGGCCTCGATGTTGTGCTGCCGGTCTCTCAGCTGCTGGATGGCCGCCTCCTGCTGGGCGACCCGGGTTTCTGCCGACGGGGAAACACATGACTCCGTCGTCAGGGGAGTGGGGGAGGGCGACAACGCCGGATCGCATCTATATAGCGCCTCCGACGCACACGGTCAGAACACGGTCCCCCAGACACTTCCCGAGAGCCATCGACAGGCACAGTTTGACCCCGAGCCGTGAACGGAGATATCGGAGATAGGCTTGGTCAAAGAGGGAGGGTTTAGGGAGATTCTTAAAGGAGGAAAGAGAGAGAGAGAGAGAGAGAGAGAGACGGAGAGAGAGAGAGACAGAGAGAGAGAGACGGAGAGAGAGAGAGACAGAGAGAGAGAGAGAGACGGAGAGAAGCGGAGAAGTTTGGGGAGGGAATTCCAGAGCTTAGGAATCCACCCCACCCCAGGCAGCTGAAGGCCCGGCCAACAATGGTGGAGCGATGGGAATCGGGGGAGGCTCGAGAGACCGGAATCGGAGGAGCGCAGAGATCTCGGAGGGTTGTAGGGGCTGGAGGAGGTTACAGAGATAGGGAGGGGTGAAGGGGGCTGGAGGAGGTTACAGAGATAGGGAGGGGTGTAGGGGGATGGAGGAGGTTACAGAAATGGGGAGGGGTGTAGCGGCTGGAGGAGGTTACAGAGATAGGGAGGGTTGTAGGGGCTGGAGGAGGTTACAGAGATAGGGAGGGTTGTAGGGTGTTGGAGGAGGTTACAGAGATAGGGAGGGGTGTAGGGGGCTGGAGGAGGTTACTGAGATAGGGAGTGGTGTAGGGGGCTGGAGGAGGTTACAGAGATGGGGAGGGTTGTAGGGGCTGGAGGAGGTTACAGAAATGGGGAGGGGTGTAGGGGCTGGAGGAGGTTACAGAGATAGGGAGGGGTGTAGGAGACTGGAGAAGGTTACAGAGATAGGGAGGGTTGTAGGGGCTGGAGGAGGTTACAGAGATAGGGAGGGTTGTAGGGGTCTGGAGGAGGTTACAGAGATAGGGAGGGGTGTAAGGGCTGGAGGAGGTTACAGAGATAGGGAGGGTTGTAGGGTGTTGGAGGAGGTTACAGAGATAGGGAGGGGTGTAGGGGGCTGGAGGAGGTTACTGAGATAGGGAGTGGTGTAGGGGGCTGGAGGAGGTTACAGAGATGGGGAGGGTTGTAGGGGCTGGAGGAGGTTACAGAAATGGGGAGGGGTGTAGGGGCTGGAGGAGGTTACAGAGATAGGGAGGGGTGTAGGAGACTGGAGAAGGTTACAGAGATAGGGAGGGTTGTAGGGGCTGGAGGAGGTTACAGAGATAGGGAGGGTTGTAGGGGTCTGGAGGAGGTTACAGAGATAGGGAGGGGTGTAAGGGCTGGAGGAGGTTACAGAGATAGGGAGGGGTGTAGGGGCTGGAGGAGGTTACAGAGATAGGGAGGGGTGTCGGGGCTGGAGGAGGTTATAGAGATAGGGAGTGTTGTAGGGTCTGGAGGAGGTTAGAGATAGGGAGGGTTATAGGAGCTGGAGGAGGTTACAGAGTTAGGGAGGATTGTAGAGAATGGAGGAGGTGACAGAGATAGGGAGGGGTGTAGGGGCTGTAGGAGGTTACAGAGATAGGGAGGGGTGTAGGAGGTGGTGGAGGTTACAGAGATAGGGAGGGGTGTAGTGGCTGGAGGTGGGTTACAGAGATAGGGAGGGCTGTAGGGGCTGGAGGAGGTTACAGAGATAAGGATGTTTGTAGGGGATGGAGGAGTTTACAGAGATAGGGAGGGGTGTAGGGGCTCGAGGAGGTTACAGAAATGGGGAGGGTTGTAGGAGGCTGGAGGAGGTTACAGAGTTAGGGAGGGTTGTCGGGGCTGGAGGAGGTTACAGAGATAGGGAGGGTTGTAGGGGCTGGAAGAGGCTACAGAGATAGGGATGGGTGTAGGGGGATGGAGGAGGTTACAGAAATGGGGAGGGGTGTAGCGGCTGGAGGAGGTTACAGAGATAGGGAGGGTTGTAGGGGCTGGAGGAGGTTACAGAGATAGGGAGGGTTGTAGGGTGTTGGAGGAGGTTACAGAGATAGGGAGGGGTGTAGGGGGCTGGAGGAGGTTACTGAGATAGGGAGTGGTGTAGGGGGCTGGAGGAGGTTACAGAGATGGGGAGGGTTGTAGGGGCTGGAGGAGGTTACAGAAATGGGGAGGGGTGTAGGGGCTGGAGGAGGTTACAGAGATAGGGAGGGTTGTAGGGGCTGGAGGAGGTTACAGAGATAGGGAGGGTTGTAGGGTGTTGGAGGAGGTTACAAAGATAGGGAGGGGTGTAGGGGACTGGAGGAGGTTACTGAGATAGGGAGTGGTGTAGGGGCTGGAGGAGGTTACAGAGATAGGGAGGGGTGTAGGGGGACTGGAGGAGGTTACAGAGATAGGGAGGGTTGTAGGGGCTAGAGGAGGTTACAGAGATAGGGAGGGTTATAGGGATGGAGGAGGTGAGGGAGTAACAGAGAGTTAGGTAATTACGGAGAGGGGGAGAGAGTAACAGAGAGGCTGAGAGAGTAACGGGGAATGAGGTAATTACAGGGAGGGTGTGAGAGTAACATAGGGGGAAGTAATTACAGAGAGGTTTTAAGAGTAACAGAGAGGGGGTAATTACAGACAAGGTGTGAGTAACCGAGTAGGGAAAAGAGTAACGGAGAGGGGGAGGGAGCAACATATAGGGAGAGGGAGTAACATGGAGGGTGTGAGAGCAACAGAGAGAGAGTAATGGAAAGTGAGGTAATTACAGAGTGGGTGTGAAAGTAATAGAGAGGGTTAATTATAGAGATGGTGTGAGAGTAACAGAGAGGCGGACAGAGTAATAGAGAGTGAGGTAAGTTCAGAGAGGGAGAGAGAGTAACAAAGAGTGAGAGAGAGGAAGGTAATTACAGAGAGGGTGTGAGAGTATCAGAGAGGCAAAGAGAGTAATGGAGAGTGAGGTAATTACAGAGAGGGTGTGTGAGTAACAGAGATGGAGCGAGAGTAACATAGAGAGAGAGAGAGTAACCGAAAGGGAGATAATTACAGAGAGGGTGTGAGCGTAACAGAGAGGGAGAGGTAATTACAGAGAGGGTGTGAGAGTAACAGAGAGGGAGAGGTAATTACAGAGAGGGTGTGAGAGTAACAGAGAGGAAGAGGTAATTACAGAGAGGGTGTGAGAGTAACAGAGAGCGAGAGGGAGTAACAGAGAGTGAGGTAATTACAGAGAGGGTGTGAGAGTAACAGAGAGGGAGGTAATTACAGAAAGGGGGAAAGAGTAACAGAGAGGGAGGGACAGTAACGGAGATGAAGAGAGAGTAACGGAGAGGGAGAGAGAGTAACAGAGAGAGAATAATAGAGAGGGAGAGGTAATTACAGAGAGAGTGAGAGTAACAGAGAGGGAGAGTGAGTAACAGAAAGGGAGATAATTACAGAGAGGGTGTGAGCGTAACAGGGAGGGAGGTAGTTACAGAGACGGTATGAGAGTAACAGAGAGGGAGAGAGAGTAACAAAGAGGGAGATAATTAGAGAGAGGGTGTGAGGGTAACAGAAGGAGAGAGAGTAACAGAGAAGGAGAGAGAGTAACAGAGAAGGAGAGACAGTAACAGAGGGTGAAGTAATTACAAAGAAGGGGGGAAAATGACAGAGAGGGAAAGAGAGTATTGGAGAGAGAGGGAGAGTAACGGAGAGTGAGGTAATTACAAAGAAGGGGAGAGAGTGACAGATATGGGGAGAGAGAGTAATAGAGAGTGAAGTAATTATGGTGAAGGGGAGAGAGTAGCAGAGAGGGAGAGAGAGTAAAGGAGGGAGAGTAACAGAGAACGAAGTAATTACAGAGCAGGGGAGAGAGTACTAGAGATGGAAAGAGAGTAACAGAGAGGGAGAGAGAGTTAAAGAGATGGAAAGAGAGTAACAGAGGCGGAGAGAGAGTAACAGAGATGGAAAGAGAGTAACAGAGAGGGAGTGGGAGTATCAGATGGAAAGAGAGTAACAGCGAGGGAGAGAGAGTAACAGAGATGGAATGAGAGTAACAGAGATGGAAAGAGAGTAGCATAGAGGGAGTGGGAGTATCAGATGGAAAGAGTAACAGCGAGGGAGAGAGAGTAACAGAGATGGAATGAGAGTAACAGATGGAAAGAGAGTAACAGAGATAGAAAGAGAGTAACAGCGAGGGAGAGAGCGTAGCAGAGAGGGAGAGAGAGTAACAGCGAGGGAGAGAGAGTAGCAGCGAGGGAGAGAGAGTAGCAGAGAGGGAGAGAGAGTAACAGCGAGGGAGAGAGAGTAACAGCGAGGGAGAGAGAGTAACAGCGAGGGAGAGAGAGTAGCAGAGAGGGAGAGAGAGTAACAGCGAGGGAGAGAGAGTAACAGCGAGGAAGAGAGAGTAACAGCGAGGGAGAGAGAGTAGCAGCGAGGGAGAGAGTAGCAGAGAGGGAGAGAGAGTAGCAGAGAGGGAGAGAGAGTAACAGCGAGGGAGAGAGAGTAACAGCGAGGGAGAGAGAGTAACAGCGAGGGAGAGAGAGTAACAGGGAGAGTAACAGCGAGGGAGAGAGAGTAACAGCAAGGGAGAGAGAGTAACAGAGAGGGAGAGAGAGTAACAGAGAGGGAGAGTAGCAGAGAGAGTAACAGCGAGGGAGAGAGAGTAACAGAGAGAGTAACAGCGAGGGAGAGAGAGTAACAGCGAGGGAGAGAGAGTAACAGCGAGGGAGAGAGAGTAACAGCGAGGGAGAGAGAGTAACAGCGAGGGAGAGAGAGTAACAGAGAGTAACAGCGAGGGAGAGAGAGTAACAGAGAGGGAGAGAGAGTAACAGAGAGGGAGAGGGAGTAACAGAGAGGGAGAGTAGCAGAGAGAGTAACAGCGAGGGAGAGAGAGTAACAGCGAGGGAGAGAGAGTAACAGCGAGGGAGAGAGAGTAGCAGAGAGGGAGAGAGAGTAACAGCGAGGGAGAGAGAGTAACAGCGAGGGAGAGAGAGTAACAGCGAGGGAGAGAGAGTAGCAGAGAGGGAGAGAGAGTAACAGCGAGGGAGAGAGAGTAACAGCGAGGGAGAGAGAGTAACAGCGAGGGAGAGAGAGTAACAGCGAGGGAGAGAGAGTAGCAGAGAGGGAGAGAGAGTAACAGCGAGGGAGAGAGAGTAACAGCGAGGGAGAGACAGAGTAACAGCGAGGGAGAGAGAGTAGCAGAGAGGGAGAGAGAGTAACAGTGAGGGAGAGAGAGTAACAGCGAGGGAGGGAGAGTAACAGCGAGGGAGGGAGAGTAACAGCGAGGGAGGGAGAGTAACAGCGAGGGAGGGAGAGTAACAGCGAGGGAGAGAGAGTAGCAGAGAGAGTAACAGCGAGGGAGAGAGTAGCAGAGAGTAACAGCGAGGGAGAGAGAGTAGCAGAGAGGGAGAGAGAGTAGCAGAGAGGGAGAGAGAGTAACAGTGAGGGAGGGAGAGTAGCAGAGAGGGAGAGAGAGTAACAGCGAGGGAGGGAGAGTAACAGCGAGGAAGAGAGAGTAACAGCGAGGGAGAGAGAGTAACAGCGAGGGAGAGAGAGTAACAGCGAGGGAGGGAGAGTAACAGCGAGGGAGAGAGAGTAACAGCGAGGGAGAGAGAGTAATGGAGAGTGAGGTAATGACAGAGAAGGGGGGGTGCAGAGTACCAGAGGCTGGTCCAGATCCCCCCCCCACTGTGATTCCCCCTTGGAGCCACTGGCGATCCCTCTCTTTAGCCCTGACTGACCTCTCCTCGGACACTGCGGCCGGTGCTTGTCACTGGCTTCACTGTTGCCCTGTGCTCTCTCTCACCGAGAGACGCCCTCCCTCCCTCCCTCCCCCCCTCCCATTACACCACCCTGTGGCCCTGGCTGTACAACTGGAAAGAGACCACATGGAAAATTAAACAGGAATAAAAAATATTGACCTTCATCTCACTGCCAAAGAGCACAGGAAGCATTAAACCACTGCCCTAGAAATGGAACAGCCCCAGAGATTCATCTCCATGTGTCCCATCTGTATCTATGTCCCTTAGTCTAACCTCAGTGCACCTCTGTATCGCTCTCACTGTACAACAGAGTATGTCCCTCAATCGGTGTATGTCCCTATATCTCCCCTTACCAGCTTCTGTCTCCCTCTGTAATGCTCTCCCTCTGTCTCTCTCTCCCTCTCTCTCTCTATCACTCTCTCACTGTCTCTCTCTAATGCTCTCCCTCTGTCTCTCTCTCTCTCTCTCTATCACTCTCTCACTGTCTCTCTCTAATGCTCTCCCTCTGTCTCTCTCTCTCTCTCTCTCTATCACTCTCTCACTGTCTCTCTCTAATGCTCTCCCTCTGTCTCTCTCTCTCTCTCTCTCTATCACTCTCTCACTGTCTCTCTCTAATGCTCTCCCTCTGTCTCTCTCTCTCTCTCTCTCTATCACTCTCTCACTGTCTCTCTCTAATGCTCTCCCTCTGTCTCTCTCTCTCTCTCTATCACTCTCTCACTGTCTCTCTCTAATGCTCTCTCTCTGTCTCTCTCTCTCTCTCTCTCTATCACTCTCTCACTGTCTCTCTCTAATGCTCTCCCTCTGTCTCTCTCTCTCTCTCTCTCTATCACTCTCTCACTGTCTCTCTCTGCAATTATCTTTATATATCCCTCTTTATCTCTCTTGCTCTGTCACTCTCTCTGTCTCTCTCTCGCTCTCAGTCTGTCAGTCTCTCTCTCTCTCCCTCTCTTTCTCTATCTCTGTCTCTCTCTCTCTCTGTCTCTCTCACTTTCAGTCACATTCTGTCTCTTTCTCGTTCTGTTGCTCTGTTGACAGTCTCCGACTCTCTGTCCCTCTCACTCTTGCTCTCTCGCTCTCACTCTCGTTTTCTCACTCGCTCTGTCATTCTCTCACCCTGTGTCTCTCTCTCTCACTCACTCTCTCTCTCTCTGTCTCTGTCACGCTATCTCTATCATGCTCTGTCTCTCTCTGTGTCTCTCTCTCTCTCACTCACTCTCTCACTCTCTCCGTCTCTCTCACTCTCTCTCTCTCTGTCTCTGTCACGCTATCTCTATCATGCTCTGTCTCTCTCTGTCTCTCACTCGCTGTCTCTGTCTCTCTCTCTCTCTCTCTGTCTCTCTCTCTCTCTCTGTCTCTCTCTCTCACTCTGTCACTCCCTCTCTCTCTCTCTCTCTCGCTTCCCCTCGCTCTCACTTTCTCACGCTGTCTCTCTTGCTCTGTCTCTCTCACCCTCTGCCTCTCTCTCACTCTGTCACTCCCTCTCTCTCTCTCTCTCTCTCTCTGCCTCTCTCACTTCCTCTCGCTCTCACTTTCTCACTCTGTCTCTCTTGCTATGTCTCCCTTTCTGTTTTGTCTCTCTCACTCTGTCTCTCTCTATCTCTCATCCACTTTCTTTGTCTCTCTCACTCTGTCACTCTCTTGCTCATTTTCTTTTGCACTCTCTCACGTTCTCTCTCTCTCACTCTGTCATTCTCTCGCTCTCTGTCTCTCTCTCTGTGTCTCTTTGTGTCACTCTCTCACTCTCTTTGTCTCTTACTCCCTCTCTCTCTGTGTCTCTCTCTCTCTGTCCCTCTTTGTGTCACTCTCTCGCTCCCTCTCTTTGTCTCTTGCTCCCTCTCTTTCTGTCTCTCGCTCCCTCTCTCGCTCTCACTCTCTCTCGCTCTGTCACTTTCATTCTCACTCTCTTATACTGTCTCTCTCCGTCTCTCTCTGCCTGCCTCTGTGTCACTCTCTCGCTCCCTCTCCTTGTCTCTCGCCCCCTCTCTTTCTGCCTCTGTCACTCTCTCACTCTCTTTGTCTCTTACCTAGTTCACTCAGTGCCGTTTCAAGTTGCGATCGGTGCCCTGCTGTAGCCGTTGTGCCTTGGAGTTGTTTGGCTACTGGTACGGAGACGTCTGGTTGTCTAGCCAATGGTACGGAGACGTCTGGTTGTTTGGCTGTTGGTACGGACACATCTGGTTGTCTAGCCAATGGAACGGAGATGTCTGGTTGTCTAGCCAATGGAACGGAGATATCTGGTTGTCTAGCTGGTGGCACAGAGATGATTGGTTGTTTTGCCGATGATGAGAAGGCTACCAATTGGCCAATGGGTGGTGAGGAGACCCCAGGTTGACTAATGGGGGGTGAGGGGACCTTCAGTTGACCAGCTACAGGTGTGAGGACCTCTGCTTGGCCAATAAATGGCGCAGAGACCCCTGGTTGACCAATAGGGGTTGAGGAGACCTTAAATTGGCCAGCTACAGGTACGGAGACCCCTGGTTGGCCAAGAGGTGGTGTGGAGACCCCGAGTTGGCCAATGGGGAGCGAGGGGACCTTAAATTGGCCAGCTACAGGTACGGAGACCCCTGGTTGGCCAACTGGTGGCGCGGAGACCCCTGGTTGGTCAATGGGGAGCGAGGAGACCTTCAGTTGGCCAGCCAAAGGCACGGCAACCCCGGGTTGGGCAACTACAGGTGCAGAGACCCCTGATTGGCCATAGGAGAGTGAGGCGACCTTCAGTTGGCCAGCTACAGGCACGGAGACCCTGTATTGGGCAACTACAGATGCAGAGACCCCTGGTTGGCCGGCTTCAGGTATGGAGACCCCTGGTTGGCCGGCTTCAGGTATGGAGACACCTGGTTGGCCGGCTTCAGGTGCGGAGATCCCTGGTTGGCCAGCTACAGGCACGGAGACCCCTGGTTGGCCAGCTACAGGCGCGGAGACCCCTGGTTGGCCAGCTACAGGCACGGAGACCCCTGGTTGGCCAGCTACAGGCACGGAGACCCCTGGTTGGCCAGCTACAGGTACGGAGACCCCTGGTTGGCTAGCTACAGGCACAGAGACCCCTGGTTGGCTAGCTACAGGCACAGAGACCCCTGGTTGGCCAGCTACAGGCACAGAGACCCCTGGTTGGCTAGCTACAGGCACAGAGACCCCTGGTTGGCTAGCTACAGGCGCGGCGACCCCTGGTTGGCCAGCTTCACCTTCGGAGACATCGGGTTGGCCGGCTACAGGCGCCGCGATCCCCGATTGGCTGGCCTCCGCAGGGCGGGGCTCGGTTTCCCCGGCAGCGGGCGCCGCCTCCCCCGGCCGAGCGGCCGGCGCGGCGGTGGCGTTGGCCTTCTGCTCCTGCTCTCCTCCGCCCTCCCCTCCCTCCCCGCCTCCTTCCTCCTCCGCTGCTGCCCCACCCTCCGCTTCCTCCTCCTCCTCCTCTTCCTCCTCCTCCTCCTCCTCGGAATCCTCCTCCTCCGACTCTTCTTCCTCGCTCTCCTTGCGTCTCACGGGGCCGGACAGAGCGACCGAGGCCACGAGGGCCAGGAGGAGCAGGAGCCTGAGGTTCATGGTTGGGTTCTCTGTCCCAGGCACGTACACACACACTCACTCACTCACTCACTCACTCACACACACTCGAGGGGCTGAATCCCTGCCGGCTTAGGGAGCTGCTCCTCACCCGGCTGTCCTTTTATCCCTCTCTCTCTCTCTCCTCCCCTCCCCTCCCCACCACCACCACCACAAATCCAGCCCTCGAGCGAAACAGGAGGCTCCCGCCTCCAACACCCCACCCTACCCCACCACAGTCGGAGGCTAGCGCAGTCCAGTGCTCCAAGCAAAACAAAATAAAGGCTAAGGCAGTCTAAATAAGACGACAAGAAATCGCGGCTGCCCAGACTGTGTGGTTTTCCTGCCATTCCTGCCCCTTAAGTCAGATCCGAGAGGAATTAATCCTCTCTCTCTCTCCCCCTCCCTCTCCCTCTCCCCTTGGTACAAACTCCCAACTGGACAGGAGGTCCCATCTCGCTCACTCTCTCTCTCTCTCCAACCCTGGGCCAACTCGTTCAGAGAGAGAGAGAGAGAGGCAGAGAGAGAGAGCGAGAGAGACAGAGAGAGACAGAAAGAGAGCGAGAGAGACAGAGAGAGAGCGAGAGAGACAGAGAGATAGAGAGACAGAGAGAGAGAGCGAGAGGGACAGAGAGAGAGAGCGAGAGAGACAGAGAGAGAGAGCGAGAGAGACAGACATAGAGAGACAGAAAGAGAGAGAGAGACAGAGAGAGAGCGAGAGAGACAGACATAGAGAGACAGAAAGAGAGAGAGAGAGACAGAGAGAGAGAGAGCGAGAGAGACACAGAGAGACAGAGAGAGAGACAGACACAGAGAGACAGAAAGAGAGAGAGAGAGACAGAGAGAGAGAGTGAGAGACAGAGAGAGACAGAGAGAGAGAGAGACGACAGACAGAGAGAGACAGACACAGAGAGACAGAAAGAGAGAGACAGAGAGAGAGAGACAGAGAGAGAGTGAGAGACAGAGAGAGAGAGAGACAGAGAGAGAGAGAGAGGGGGGGTGGGTGGGGTAGAGTTGGGGTGGGGGAGAGGAAGGGGAGCAGGCACGCAGTGGGTACTAACTGGAGAGCTCTCTCTCTGTCTCTCTCTCTCTGTCTCTCTTTCTCTCTGTCTCTCTCTCTCTGCCTCTCGCTCTCTCTCTCTCTCTCTCTTTCTCTGTCTCTCTCTGTCTCTCTCTTTCTCTCTCTCTGTCTCTCTCTTTCTCTCTGTCTCTCTCTCTCTCTGTCTCTCTCTCTCTCTCTCTCTGTCTCTCTCTCTCTCTCTGTCTCTCTCTCTCTCGCTCTCTGTCTCCCCGTAGCCCCATCGCCTCCAACCGTCCATCCATTAGCCGACCCTATCGACAGCCAGGTTTCAACCGATCCGGCCCATCAGGATGGATGACGGGATTGTTGCAGAGTAGAGTGAGGCCGTTCAGCCCCGCCGTGTACCTGCTGGCTCTGCCATTGAGCCACTTCCCCTGGTCCCACTCCTCCCTTCCCCCCACCCCTCCTCCCCGTCTGCCCGGTGACCCCGCACCTTCTCCCATTCCGGATAACAGTCCGACTCCCTCTCGATCGCCCCCCCGATTGAATCTGCCTCCTCCCTCACCTACCCTCTCGGGCAGCGCCTACCAGACCCTGACCGCTCGCAGCGTGAGAAAGTTTCTCCTCGTGTGTGTGGCCCTCGATCCTTTTACTGATCGCCTCGAACCTCCGCCTCCCTCCTCCCCTTCCTCGAACCCCGCCTCCCTCCTCCGCTTCCTCGAACCCCGCCTCCCTCCACTTCCTCGAACCCCGCCTCCCTCCTCCGCTTCCCCGAACCCCGCCTCCCTCCTCCGCTTCCTCGAACCCCGCCTCCCTCCTCCGCTTCCCCGAACCCCGCCTCCCTCCGCTTCCTCGAACCCCGCCTCCCTCCTCCGCTTCCTCGAACCCCGCCTCCCTCCACTTCCTCGAACCCCGCCTCCCTCCGCTTCCTCGAACCCCGCCTCCCTCCGCTTCCTCGAACCCCGCCTCCCTCCGCTTCCTCGAACCTCCGCCTCCCTCCGCTTCCTCGAACCCCGCCTCCCTCCTCCGCTTCCTCGAACCCCGCCTCCCTCCACTTCCTCGATCCCCGCCTCCCTCTGCTTCCTCGAACCCCACCTCCCTCAGGTTCCCCGAACCCCGCCTCCCTCCTCTACCCCGAACCCCGCCTCCCTCCGCTTCCTCGAACCCCGCCTTCCTCCGCTTCCCCGAACCCCGCCTCCCTCCTCCACTTCCTCGAACCCCGCCTCCCTCCTCCACTTCCCCGAACCCCGCCTCCCTCCGCTTCCTCGAACCCCACCTCCCTCCTCCGCTTCCTCGAACCCCGCCTCCCTCCGCTTCCTCCAACCCCGCCTCCCTCCGCTTCCCCATCCTCCCGCCAACGGGAACAGTTTCTCCCGGTTGACTCCCTGTCCTCGCGGTTTATCGAACGCCTCGATCAAACCTCCTCTCGAACCTCCTCCCCTCCGAGGGGAACAGTCCCGGGTTCTCTGATCTGTCCTCGTCCCTGGAACCATTCCCGTGAATCTTTTCCTCTCTCTCTCTCTCTCTCCAACACCTTCACCTCCTTCCTAAAGTGCGGAGCCCAGGACTGGACACCAAGCCCCAACTGAGGCCGAACTCGTGTCTTATACAAGTTCAACATAACCTCCCTGCTCCTTGTGCTCTCTGCCCCTATTAATAAAACCCAGGACACTGTCTGCTTCATTCACCGCTCTCTCTCTCCGCCTGTCCTACCCCCTCCGATTGATCGATACAGAGAAATGCCCAGCTCCCTCTGCTGCCCCTCCGGTAGAGATGTTCCCCCTTTATTTTACACCGCCTCTAATGCGGGGGTTTTTTGGTGGGACCGCACCTGGAGGGACCCGTGTGTGTGCAGTTCTGGTCTCCGAGATGAAGGGAGGATATACTCGCGGTACAGTGAAGGGTGTGCTCGATCGGAGAGGGGATGGGGGGAGTTGCCCTACGATGAGAGGCTGAGCGAATTGGGCCGATATTCTCCGGAGGGTCATGTTGGAGTTGTATAGACCCTTGGTGAGGCCACAGCTGGAGTACTGTGTGCAGTTCTGGTCGCCACATTATAGGAAGGATGTGATGGCACTGGAGGGGGGTGTAGAGGAGATTCACCAGGATGTTGCCTGGGGATGAAACATTGAAGCGATGAAGAGAGACTTGGGTTGTTTTCGTTGGAGCAGAGAAGACTGAGGGGCGACCTGATCGAGGTGGACGAGATTATGAGGGGGGCATGGACAGGGTGGGATAGGGAGTAGCTGTTCCCCTTAGTTGAAGGGTCAGTCACGAGGGGGGGACATAAGTTCAAGGTGAGGGGCAGTTAGGGGGGGATGTGAGGAGAAACTTTTTGAACCCAGAGGGTGGTGAGGGTCTGGAATGCGCTGCCTGGGAGGGTGGTGGAGGGTGGGTTAGCCTCACATCCTTTAAAAAAGTCCTTGGATGAGCACTTGGCACCTCATAAACATTCAAGGCTATGGGGGCCAAGTGCTGGTCAATGGGGGGATTGGGTAGGTAGGTAGGTCAGGTGTTTCTCACGGTGTCCGGTGCAGACTCGATGGGCCGAAGGGCCTCTTCTGCCCTCTGTGAGATTCCGTTGAGAGGAACGAGAGGGTGACCGGGTCGAAACCCATGGGATTGCGAAAGGGTTCGAAAGGGCAGAGGCTGAGAGGTTATTTCCCCCACTGCTCGGGGGTGGGCGGGGGGATATCTATAAACTCGAGGGGGGTGGGGAGGAGGGACACAGTCTCAGGATGAGGGGTCGGCCATTTTGGAGGGAGTTGAGGAGAAATTTCTTCTTCACCCAGAGGGTGGTGACCCTTCGGGATCCTCTACCCCCCCCACCCCAATCCCCCCCCAGTGTGGGGTTGTAGACGCTCCAGCGTATTAGGTTGGGACAAGCACAGATCTTTGGTCTCTTGAGGGACACAGGGAGCGGGCGGGGGGGCTGGGGGCGAAGAGGAGTCCAAAGCCCAAGGCTCGATGGGCCGAGTGGCCTCGCCCCGCTCCTGTTCCTCACGTGATCGTCCCTCAGGCTGAGGGCGAATCGGGCGGGAGGAGCGGGAGAGGGCCCGGGAGGATTGGCCGGGTGAGGAGGGCCCTGTCTCCAGTCGTCACCTTCTCCGCGCTCCCGCCCTCCACCCCTGCTTCTGTCCCAACCTTGCAGGGAGAACGGTGGCCTGGAGGCCTTGGTAGATAGGCGGCAGGGAGAAGGAGAGACAGGCAGACAGACAGGGAGAGAGACAGATAGAAAGAGTCAGATAGAGAGGGAGAGAGAGAGACAGAGAGAGAGAGGGAGAGAGGCACGGAGAAGCAGAGAGAGAGATAAAAACAGAGGCAGAGAGTCGACAGAGAGAGTGAGAGACAGAGAGAGAGACAGGAGACAGAGAGAGAGAGACAGAGAGAGAGAGACAGAGAGAGAGAGAGAGAGAGAGGGAGAGAGACAGAGAGAGAGAGAGAGACAGAGAGAAAGAGAGACAGAGAGAGACAGAGAGAGACAGAGAGAGAGACAGAGACTGAGAGACAGAGACAGAGAGAGAGAGACGGAGAGAGAGAGACGGAGAGAGAGAGAGACAGAGAGAGAGAGACAGAGAGAGAGAGACAGAGAGAGAGAGAGAGACAGAGAGAGAGACAGAGAGAGAGACAGAGAGAGACAGAGAGAGAGACAGAGAGAGACAGAGAGAGACAGAGAGAGACAGAGAGAGATAGAGAGAGATAGAGAGACTGAGAGAGATAGAGAGACAGAGAGAGAGAGAAAGAGAGACAGAGAGAGAGAGAGGCAGAGCAAGAGACTAAAAGAGAGAGAGGGAGGGAGAGAGAGAGACAGACAGACAGAGACCGAGAGGCGGAGTGAGAGAGAGAGCGAAAGAGACAGAGAGAGAGAGAGGCAGAGCCAGAGAGGGAGAGAAGAGTGAAAGACAGAGAGAGAGAGAGAGGGATAGAGAGAGAGAGAGAGAGAGCGAGGAGGGAGAGGAATAGAGAAACAGAGAGAGAGTGAGAGATTTAGAGAGATTGAGAGAGGGGGAGAGATGGAGAAACAGAGAGAGAGACACAGACGGACAGTTAAAGAGAGAGACAGACAGAGAGAGAGAAAGGGAAACCGAGATGAGAGAGACAGACGGAGAGTAGTGGGGTGGGGGAGAGATTTCGAGAGGGAGGGAGATAGCGAGCGAGGGAAGACGACGAAAGAGAGAGCGAGACGGAAGAAGACAGAGAGAAAGAGCGAGACGCCGAGACATGAACGAGACAGAGCGAGAGAGAGAACGAGAGAGAGCAAGAGAGAGCGAGAGAGAGAGCGAGACAGCGAGAGCGAGAGAGCGAGAGAGAGAGGGAGAGGACACGATCCCAAGCAAGGTCAGGCGGTGGAGGAGGGGAAATCCCTCATGGGCCGACAGTTCCCACCTCAGCGCTGGGGTATTTCCCGTGTCGGGGGCAGAGAGAGAGCTACTCCCGTCTGCAAACACACACACGCACACACATTGAGCGTCAGACAGGGGCTGCACTGTACTCCCGGTCCAGGCCCCGATTAACTGACCCCTGTGTCTGCCCCCAGTGTTTACCGGGGAAGGCAGAGGAGGTGGACAGTCAAAGCACACAACAAGCTAAATCAAACAGTCTGATTCCCAGTCAGCGAGTCAGCGCCAGGGCAAGAGTGGGCCAAACCAGGCAGGAGGCCCAAGTTATTTATAAGCGACACACAAATACACACACACACACAAATACACACACATGTACACACGCCCGACAGACAAACAGAAGCTGAAAAGCGTGTGTAAGAGTGCCAGGAATTGGGAGCGTTGTGCCGAGGTCAGGGACAGGAGGAAAAGGGGAAGCGTCGGGCGCAGGAGGAGGACACTCGGCCCATCTGACCCATGCTAGCCCCGCGCGCCGATCCCTCCCCATGACCCCTGCCAGTTCAGCCTCCCTCGATCGCTCTTTCCCCCCTCCACCCCACCCCTGACCCACCACCGAATCGCACAGAGACCCCTGAGGAGGTTCACGAGAACGATCCCAGGAACGAAAGGCTTAACATATGAGGAACGTTTGAGGACTCTGGGTCTATACTCGATGGAGTTTAGAACGATGACGGGGGGGGGATCTGATTGAAACTTACAGAATACTGAAAGGCCTGGATAGAGTAGGGACGTGGGGGAAGATGTTTCCATGAGTAGGAGAGACTAGGAACCCCGAGGGGCACAGCCTCAGAGTAAAAGGGAAGACCTTTTTAGAACAGAGATGAGGAGAAACTTCTTTAGCCAGAGAGAGTGGTGAATCGATGGAATTCATTGCCACAGAAGGCTGTGGAGGCCATAGGTCATTGAGTGTATTTAAGAGCGAGATAGATAGGTTCTTGATTGGGTAAGGGGGATCAAAGGTGACGGGGAGAAGGCGGGAGAATGGGGTTGAGAAACCTATCAGCCATGATTGAATGGCGGAACAGACTCGATGGGCTGAATGGCCTAATTTCTGCTCCGATGGTCATATGGAGTCTGCACCGGCCACGTGAGAAATGCCTCACCTACCAACCTCATCCCATTGACCATAGTCCCATAGCCTTGAATGTTTATGAGGTGCCAAGTGCTCATCCAGGTACTTTTTTAAAGGATGTGAGGCTAACCCACCCTCCACCACCCTCCCAGGCAGCGCATTCCAGACCCTCACCACCCTCTGGGTAAAAAAAGTTTCTCCTCACATCCCCCCGACTGCCCCTCACCTTGAACTTAAGCCCCCCCTCGTGACTGACCCTTCAACTAAGGGGAACAGCTGCTCCCTATCCACCCTGTCCATGCCCCCCTCATAATCTTGCACCTCGATCAGGTCGCTCCCCTCAGTCTTCTCTGCTCCAACGAAAACAACCCAAAGTCTATCCAAACCTCTCTTCCTCACTTAAATGTTTCATCCCCACAGCAACATCCTGGTGAATCTCCTCTGCACCCCACCTCCAGTGCCATCACATCCTTCCTATAATGTGGCGACCAGAACTGCACCCAGTACTCCAGCTGTGGCCTCACCAAGGGTCTATACAACTCCAACATCACCTCCCTACTTTTGTATTCTATGCCTCGATTGATAAAGGCAAGTGTCCCCTATGCCTTTTTCACCACCCCCACTAACATGCCCCATTGCCTTCAGAGATCTATGGACACACACACGCCAAGGTCACTTTGTTCCTCAGAACTTCCTAGTGTCATGCCGTTCACTGAATACTTCCTTGTCAAATTACTCCTTCCAAAGTCTATGTCGTTTATATAAATGACAAATAATAGGGGACCCAGCACAGATCCCTGTGGTACGCCAATGGACACTGGCTTCCAGTCACTAAAGCATCCTTCTGTCATCACCCTCTGCCTCCTACAACTAAGCCAATTTTGAATCCACCTTATCAAATTACCCTGTATCCCATGTGTATTTGCCTTCTTTATAAGTCTCCCATGTGGGACCTTGTCAAAGGCTTTGCCGAAATCCATATAAACGACATCAACTGCACCTCAACGAACGGGAACAGAGTTTCCTCCTCCTCCTCCAGCTTCCGCAAACCTGTCCTACTCGTGTCGACCTCCGTCACATCTCCCCTCGATCGACTTAGCTCCGGGGGTGGGGGGAATGATCCCAGCTCCTCCAACCCTACCCCCTATCACTCAAATCCCATCCCCACCCATCCCTCATTCCCTGGGGAACCGTTCGAGGAAATCTCTCTCCGCACCCTCCCCAAGACCCTCGCCTCCTCCCTACAGTGTGACAATCGCAGCGAGACGCGGCACTCCACTCGTGTCCTGACCGGAGCGTTTATAAAGGTTTAGCTGCAGCAACTCGCCAAGGCTCCTTCGACAGCACCTTCCAAACCCACGACCGCTACCATCTAGGAGGACAAGGGGCAGCAGACACATGGGGAACACCCACCACCTGGAAGATCCCCTCCGAGCCCCTCACCATCCCGATTTGGAAATATATCGGCCGTTCCTTCACTGTCGCTGGGTCAAAATCCTCGAATTCCCTCCATAACAGCGCTGTGGGTGTACCTACACCACAGGGACAAAACCCTGAAACTCCCTAACAGCACTGTGGGTGTACCTACACCACACGGATAAAATCCTGTAACACCCTAACAGTGTCACGGGTGGACCTACACCAGACAGACAAAATCCTGGAACTCCCTCGCTAACAGCGCCGTGGGCGTACCTACACCACAGGGGACAAAATCATGCAACTCCCTCCCTAACAGCACTGAGGGTGTACCTACACCACAGGCGACAAAATCCTGGAACTCCCTCCCTAACAACGCTGTGGGTGTACCTACACCACACGGACAAAATACCAGAACTCCCTCCCTAACAACGCCGTGGGTGTACCTACACCACAGGGGACAAAATCCTGGAATTCCCTCCCGAACAGCTCCGTGGGTGTACCTACACCACAGGGGACAAAATCCTGGGGCTCCCTCCCTAACAGTGCTGTGGGTGTACCTACACCACAGGGACAAACTCCTGGAACTCCTTCCCTAACAGCGCCATAGGTATACCTACACCACACAGGGGACAAAATCCTGGAATTCCCTCCCGAACAGCGCTGTGGGTGTACCTACACCACAGGGACAAAATCCTGGAACTCCCTCCCTAACAGCACAGTGGGTGTGCCTACACCACAGGGACAAAATCCTGGAACTCCCTCCCTAACAGCGCTGTGGGTGTACCTACACCACAGGGGACAAAATCCAGGAAATCCCTCCCTAACAGCGCCGTGGGTGTACCTATACAATAGGGGACAAAATCCCGGAATACCCTCCCTAACAGCGCCGTGGTTGTATCTACACCACAGGGGACAAAATCCTGGGACTCCCTAACAGCGCTGTGGGTGTACCTACACCACATGGACAAAATCCCAGAACTCCCTCCCTAACAACGCCGTGGGTGTACTTATACAACAGGGGACAAAATCCTGGAATTCCCTCCCGAACAGCTCCGTGGGTGTACCGACACCACAGGGGAATAAATCCTGGAACTCCCTCCCTAACAGCGCCATGGGTGTACCTATACAACAGGGGACAAAATCCCGGAATTCCCACCCTAACAGCGCCGTGGCTGTACCTACACCACAGCGGACAAAATCCTGGGGCTCCCTCCCTAACAGTGCTGTGGGTGTACCCACACCGCAGGGACAAAATCCTGGAACTCCTTCCCTAACAGCGCCATAGGTATACCTACACCACACAGGGGACAAAATCCTGGAACTCCCTCCCTAACAGTTCCGTGGATGTACCTACACCACAGGGGAATAAATCCTGGAACTCCCTCCCTAACAGCGCCATGGGTGTACCTACACCAAAGGGACAAAATCCTGGAATTCTCTCCCTAACAGCACTGTGGGTGTACCTACACCGCACGGACAAAATCCTGGAACTCCCTCCCTAAGAGCGCCGTGGGTGTACCTACACCAAAGGGACAAAATCCTGGAATTCTCTCCCTAACAGCACTGTGGGTGTACCTACACCGCACAGACAAAATCCTGGACCTCCCTCCCTAACAGTGCCGTGGGTGTACCTACACCACACGGACAAAAAACTGAAACTCCCTCACTAACAGCACTGTGGGTGTACCTATACAACAGGGGACAAAATCCCGGAATTCCAACCCTAACAGCGCAGTGGTTGTACCTAAACCACAGGGGACAAAATCCTGGAACTCCCTCCCTAACAGCACTGTGGGTGTACCTACACCACAGGAACAAAATCCTGGAACTCCCTCCCTAACAGCACTGTGGGTGTACCTACACCACAGGAACAAAATCCTGGAACTCCCTCCCTAACAGCTCTGTGGGTGTACCTACACCACACAGGGGACAAATTCCTGAAACTCCGTCCCTAACAGCGCTGTGGGTGTACCTACACAGCACGGATAAAATCCTGGAACACCCTCCCTAACAGCGCCGTGGCTGTACCTACACAACACGGACAAAATCCTGGACTTCCCTCCCTAACAGTGTCGTGGGTGTACCGAAACAGCAGGGGACAAAATCCCGGAACTACCGCCCTAACACCCCCGTGGGCGTACCTATACAACTAGGGACAAAATTCCGGAATTCCCGCCGTAACAGCACTGTGGGTCTACCTACACCACACGGACAAAATCGGGGATCTCTCTCCCTAACATCACTGTGGGTGTACCTACACCACAAGGGGACAAAATCCTGGAACTCCCTCCCTAACAGCGCTGTGGGTGTACCTACATCAAAAGGGGACAAAATCCAGGAACTCCCTCCCTAACAGCGCTGTGGGTGTACCTACACCACAAGGGACAAAATCCTGGAACTCCCACCCTAACAGCGCTGTGGGTGTACCTACACCACAGGGACAAAATCCTAGAACTCTGTGTACCCACACCCCAGGGGACAATATCCTGGGACTCACTCCCTAACAGCGCTGTGGGTGTACCTACACCACAGGGACAAAATCCTGGAACTCCCTCCCTAACAGCGCTGTGGGTGTACCTACACCACACATGGGACAAAATCCTCGAACTCCCTCCCTAACAGCGCAGTGGGTATACCTATACAACAGGGGACAAAATCCCAGAACTCCCTCCCTAACAACGCTTTGGGTGTACCTATACAACAGGGGACAAAATCCCAGAATTCCCACCCTAACAGCGCCGTGGGTGTACCTACACCACAGGGGACAAAATCCTGGGGCTCCCTCCCTAACAGCGCCGTGGGTGTACCTACACCACAGGCACAAAATCCTGGAATTCTCTCCCTAACAACACTGTGGGTGTACCTACACCACACGGACAAAATCCTGGAATTCTCTACCTAACAGCACTGTGGGTCTACCTACACCACACGGACAAAATCCTGGACCTCCCTCCCTAACAGTGCCGTGGGTGTACCGAAACAACAGGGGACAAAATCCCTGAATGACCTCCCTAACAGCCCCGTGGGCGTACCTATACAACTAGTGACAAAATTCCGGAATTCCCTCCCTAACAGCGCCATTGGTGTACCTACACCACAGGGGGAAAAATCCTCGGACTCTCCCTAACAGCGCTGTGGGTGTACCTACACCACAGGGACAAAATCGTGGAACTCCCTCCCTAACAGCTCTGTGGGTGTACCTACACCGCATGGACAAAATCCTGGAACTCCCTCTCTAACTGCGCCGTGGGTGTACCTACACCACAAGGGACAAAATCCTGGTACTACCTCCCTCACAGCGATGTGGTTGTACCTACACCACATGCACATCATCCTGGAACTCCCTCCCTAATAGCGCTGTGGGTGTACTTACACCACAGGGACAAAATCCTGGAACACCGTCCCTAACAGCGCCATAGTTGTACCTACACCACACTGCGGACAAATTACTGAAACTCCGTCCCTAACAGTGCTGTGGGTGTACCTACACCACGGTGGACAAAATCCTGGTCCTCCCTCCCTAACAGTGCCGTGGGTCTACCGAAACAGCAGGGGACAAAATCCCAGAACTACTGCCCTAACAGCCCCTTGGGTGTACCTATACAACTAGGGACAAAATTCCGGAATTCCCTCCCTAACAGCGCCATTGGTGTACCTACACCACAGGGGGCAAAATCCTAGGACTCCCACCCTAACAGCGCCATTGGTGTACCTACACCACAGGGACAAAACCCTGGAACTCCATCCCTAACAGCACTGTAGGTGTACCTACACCGCACGTACAAAATCCTGGACCTCCCTCTCTAACAGTGCCGTGGGTGTACCGAAACAACAGGGGACAAAATCCCGGAATTCCCTCCCTAACAGCGCCATAGTTGTACCTACACCACACAGGGGAAAAAATCCTGGAACTCCCTCCCTAACAGCGCCGTGGGTGTACATACACCACAAGGGAGAAATTCCTGGGACACCCTCCCTAACAGCGCTGTGGTTGTACCTATACAACAGGGGACAAAATCTCGGAACACCCTCCCTAACAGCGCCGTGGTTGTCTCTACACCACAGGGGACAAAATCCTGGGACTCTCTAACAGCGCCGTGGGTGTACCTACACCACATGGACAAATCCTGGAACTCCCTCCCTAACAGCGCCGTGGGTGTACCTACACCACATGGACAAATCCTGGAACTCCCTCCCTAACAGTGCCATACGTATATCTTCACCACACAGGGGACAAAATCCTGGATCTCCCTCCCTAAAAGTGCCATGGGTATACCTACACCTCAGGGACAAAATCCTGGAACTCCCTCCCTAACTGCGCTGTTGGCGTACCTACACCACACGGCCAAAATCCTGAAACTCCCTCACTAACAGCACCATGGGTGTACCTACACAACAGGGGACAAAATCCTGGAATTCCCTCCCTAACAGCGCCGTGGGTGTACCTACACCACAGGGACAAAATTCTGGAACTCCCTCCCTAACAGCGCCGTGGGTGTACCTACACCACAGGGACAAAATCTTGGAATTCCCTCCCTAACAGCCCTGTGGGTGTACCTACACCACAGGGACAAAATCCTGGAACTCCCTCTGAAAAAGCCCCAACACCACAGGGGACAAAATCTTGGAATTCCTTCCCTAACAGCCCCGTGGGTGTACCTACACCACAGGGACAAAATCCTGTAACTCCCTCCCTAACAGCGCCATAGTTGTACCTACACCACACAGGGGACAAAATCCTGGAACTCCCTCCCTAACAGTTCCATGGGTGTACCTACACCGCTCGGACAAAATCCTGTAACTCCCTTGCTAACAGCGTCATAGTTGTACCTACACAACACGGACAAAATCCAGGAACTCCCTCCCTAACAGCACCATGGGTGTACCAACACGGCACGGACAAAATCCTGGAACACCCTAATAGCGCCGTGGGTGCACATACAATACAGGGACAAAATCCTGGAACTCTCTCCCTAACAGCGCTGTGGGTGTACCTACACCACAGGGACAAAATCCTGGAACTCCCTCCCTAACAGCACCATGAGTGTACCTACACCACAGTGACAAAATTCTGGAACTCCCTCCATAACAGCGCTGTGGGTGTAACTACACCACACAGGGGACAAAATCCTGGAGCTCCCTCCCTAACAGCACTGTGGGTGTTCCTACACCACACGGTCAAAATCCTGGAACACCCTCCCTAACAGCCCCATTGGTATACCTACACCACACATGGGACAAAATCCTGGAACTCCCTCCCTAACAGAGCCGTGGGTGTACCGACACCACAGGGGACAAAATCCTGGAACTCCCTCCCTAACAGTGCTGTGGGTGTACCTATACAACAGGGGACAAAATCCTGGAAGTCCCTGCCTATCAGCACCATGAGTGTACCTACACGACAGGGACAAAATCCTGTAACTCACTCCCTAACAGTGCCATAGTTGTACCGACACCACACAGGGGACAAATTCCTGGAACTCCCTCCCTAACAGCGCTGTGGATGTACCTACACCACAGGGACAAAATCCTGGAACTCCATCCCTAACAGCACCGTGAGTGTACCTACACCACAGGGACAAAATCCTGGAACACCCTCCCTAACAGCGCCGTGGGTGTACCTACACCACAGGCACATCATCCTGGATCTCCCTGCCTAACAGCACTCTGGTTGTACCTACACCACAGGGACAAAATCCTGGAACTCCCTCCCTAACAGCGCTGTGGGTGTACCTACACCACAAGGACAAAATCCTGGAACTCCCTCCTGAACAGCGCCATAGTTGTACCTACACCACACAGGGGACACAATCCCGGAATTTCCTCCCTAACAGCGCCGTGGGTGTACCTACACCACAGGGACAAAATCCTGGAACTCCCTCCCTAACAGCGCTGTGGGTGTACCTACACCACAGGGACAAAATCCTGGAACTCCATCCCTAACAGCACCGTGAGTGTACCTACACCACAGGGACAAAATCCTGGAACACCCTCCCTAACAGCGCCGTGGGTGTACCTACACCACACGGACAAAATCCTGGAACTCCCTCCCTAACAGTGCCGTTGGTGCACCTACACCACAAGTGACAAACTCCTGGTACTACCTCCCTCACAGCGATGTGGGTGTACCTACACCACAGGCACATCATCCTGGATCTCCCTCCCTAACAGCACCGTGGGTGTACCTACACCACAGGGACAAAATCCTGGAACTCCCTCCCTAACAGCGCTGTGGGTGTACCTACACCACAAGGACAAAATCCTGGAACTCCCTCCTGAACAGCGCCATAGTTGTACCTACACCACACAGGGGACACAATCCCGGAATTTCCTCCCTAACAGCGCTGTGGGTGTACCTATACAACAGGGGACAAAACCCCGGAATTCCCTCCCTAACAGCGCTGTGGTTGTACCTACGCCACAGGGGACAAAATCCTGCGTCTCCCTCCCTAACAGCGCTGTGGGTGTACCTACACCACACATGGGACAAAATCCAGGAACTCCCTCCCTAACAGCACTGTGGATGTACCTACACCACAGGGACAAAATCCTGGAACTCCCTCCCTAACAGTGCCATGGGTGTGCCTACACCACAGGGGACAAAATCGTGGATCTCTCTCCCTAACAGCACCATGGGTGTACCTACACGGCACGGACAAAATCCTGGAACTCCCTCCCTAACAGTGCCGTGGGTGTACCTACACAACGGACAAAATCCTGGAACACCCTAATAGCGCCGTGGGTGCACATACAATACAGGGACAAAATCCTGGAACTCTCTCCCTAACAGCGCTGTGGGTGTACCTACACCACAGGGACAAAATCACGGGACTCCCTCCCTAACAGCACTGTGTGTTTACCATTACAACAGGGGACAAAATCCCGGAACTCCCTCCCTAACAGCGCTGTGGGTGTACCTACACCACAAGGGACAAAATCCTGGTACTAACTCCCTAACAGCGCCGTAGTTGTAACTACACCACAGGGGACAAAATCTTGGGAGTCCCTCCCTAACAGCGCTGTGGGTATACCTACACAACAGAAAATATCCTGGAACTCCCTCCCTAACAGCGCCATAGTTGTACCTACACTACACAGGTGACACAATCCCGGAATTTCCTCCCTAACAGCGCCTTGGGTGTACCGACACAACACGGACAAAATCCTGGAACACCCTCCCTAACAGCACCGTGGGTGTACCTATACAACAGGGGACAAAATCCTGCGTCTCCCTCCCTAACAGCGCCGTGGGTGTACCTACACCACACATGGGACAAAATCCAGGAACTCCCTCCCTAACAGCACTGTGGGTGTACCTACACCACAGGGTCAAAATCCTGGAACTCCCTCCCTAACAACGCTGTGGGTGTACCTACACCACAGGGACAAAATCCTTGAACTCCCTCCCTAACAGCGCTGTGGGTGTACCTACACCACAGGGGACTAAATCCTGGGACTCCCTCCCTAACAGCACCGTGGGTGTACCTACACCACACAGGGGACAAATTCCTGGAACTCCCTCCCTAAAAGTGCCAGGGGTGTACCTACACCACAGGGACAAAATCCTGTAACTCCCTCCATAACAGCGCCATAGTTGTAACTAGACCACACAGGGGACAAATTCCTGGAACTCCCTCCCTAACAGCACTGTGGGTGTACCTACACCACACAGGGAATAAAAACCTGGAACTCCCTCCCTAACAGCGCCATGGGTGTACCTACACCACACGGACAAAAAACTGAAACTCCCTCCCTAAAAGCGCCGTGGGTGTACCTACGCCACACGGACAAAATCCTGGAACTCCCTCACTAACAGCGCCATGTGTGTACCGACTCCACAGGGGACAAAATTCTGGAAATCCCTCCCTAACAGCTCAGTGGGTGTACCTATACAACAGGGGACAAAATCCCGGAATTCCAACCCTAACAGCGCAGTGGTTGTACCTAAACCACAGGGGACAAAATCCTGGAGCTCCCCACTAACAGCGCTGTGGGTGTACCTACACCACAGGAACAAAATCCTGGAACTCTCTCCCTAACAGCTCTGTGGGTGTACCTACACCACAGGAACAAAATCCTGGAACTCTCTCCCTAACAGCTCTGTGGGTGTACCTACACCACACAGGGGACAAATTCCTGAAACTCCGTCCCTAACAGTGCTGTGGGAGTACCTACACAGCACGGATAAAATCCTGGAACACCCTCCCTAACAGCGCCGTGGCTGTACCTACACAACACGGACAAAATCCTGGACTTCCCTCCCTAACAGTGTCGTGGGTGTACCGAAACAGCAGGGGACAAAATCCCGGAACTACCGCGCTAACACCCCCGTGTGCGTACCTATACAACTAGGGACAAAATTCCGGAATTCCCTCCCTAACAGCGCCATGTGTGTACCCACACCCCAGGGAACAATATCCTGGGACTCACTCCCTAACAGCGCTGTGGGTGTACCTACACCACAGGGACAAAATCCTGGAACTCCCTCCCTAACAGCGCAGTGGGTATACCTATACAACAGGGGACAAAATCCCAGAACTCCCTCCCTAACAACGCTTTGGGTGTACCTATACAACAGGGGACAAAATCCCAGAACTCCCTCCCTAACAACGCTTTGGGTGTACCTACACCACAGGGGACAAAATCCTGGGGCTCCCTCCCTAACAGCGCCGTGGGTGTACCTACACCACAGGCACAAAATCCTGGAGCTCCCCCACTAACAGCACTGTGGGTGTACCTACACCACAGGGTCAAATTCCTGGAATTCTCTCCCTAACAGCACTGTGGGTCTACCTACACCACACGGACAAAATCCTGGACCTCCCTCCCTAACAGTGCCGTGGGTGTACCGAAACAGCAGGGGACAAAATCCCTGAATGACCTCCCTAACAGCCCTGTGGGCGTACCTATACAACTAGTGACAAAATTCCGGAATTCCCTCCCTAACAGCGCCATTGGTGTACCTACACCACAGGGGGAAAAATCCTGGGACTCTCCCTAACAGCGCTGTGGGTGTACCTACACCACAGGGACAAAATCGTGGAACTCCCTCCCTAACAGCTCTGTGGGTGTACCTACACCGCACGGACAAAATCGGGGATCTCTCTCCCTAACAGCGCCATTGGTGTACCTACACCACAGGGGAAAAAATCCTGGAACTCCCTCCCTAACAGCGCTGTGGGTGTACCTATACAACAGTGGACAAAATCCCGGAATTCCCTCCCTAATAGCGCCGTGGGTGTACCTACACCACAGGGACAAAATCCTGTAACTCCCTCGCTAACAGCGCCATAGTTGTACCTACACCACACAGGGGAAAAAATCCTGGAACTCCCTCCCTAACAGCGCCGTGGGTGTTCATACACCACAAGGGAGAAATTCCTGGGACACCCTCCCTAACAGCGCCGTGGGTGTACCTATACAATAGGGGACCAAATTCCGGAATTCCTTCCCTAACAGCGCCGTGGGTGCACCTACACCACATGGACAAATCCTGGAACTCCCTCCCTAACAGTGCCATAGGTATATCTTCACCACACAGGGGACAAAATCCTGGATCTCCCTCCCTAAAAGTGCCATGGGTATACCTACACCTCAGGGACAAAATCCTGGAACTCCCTCCCTAACTGCGCTGTGGGGGTACCTACACCACAGGGACAAAATCTTGGAATTCCCTCCCTAACAGCCCCGTGGGTGTACCTAAACCATAGGGACAAAATCCTGGAACTCCCTCTGTAAAAGCACCAACACCACAGGGGACAAAATCTTGGAATTCCTTCCCTAACAGCCCCGTGGGTGTACCTACACCACAGGGACAAAATCCTGTAACTCCCTCGCTAACAGCGCCATAGTTGTACCTACACCACACAGGGGACAAAATCCTGGAACTCCCTCCCTAACAGTTCCATGGGTGTACCTACACCGCTCGGACAAAATCCTGTAACTCCCTCCCTAACAGCGTCATAGTTGTACCTACACAACACGGACAAAATACTGAAACTCCCTCCCTAAAAGCGCCGTGGGTGTACCTACACTGCATGGACAAAATCCTGGAACTCCCTCCCTAACAGTGCCGTAGGTGTACCTACACTGCACGGACAAAATCCTGGAACTCCCTCCCTAACAGCGCTGTGGGTGTACCTACGCCATACGGACAAAATCCTAGAACTCCCTCCCTAACAGCCCCATGTGTGTACCCACACCACACGGGACAATATCCTGGGACTCACTCCCTAACAGCGCTGTGGGCGTACCTACACCACAGGAACAAAATCCTGGAACTCTCTCCCTAACAGCGCTGTGGGTGTACCGACAACACAGGGGACAAATTCGTGGATCTCTCTCCCTTACAGCGCTGTGGGTGTACCTACACCACAGGGACAAAATCGTGGAACTCCCTCCCTAACAGCGCTGTGGGTGTACCTACACCACACGGACAAAATCCTGGAACTCCCTCCCTAACTGCGCTGTAGGTGTACCTACACCACATGGACAAAATACTGAAACTCCCTCCGTAAAAGCACCAACACCACAGGGGACAATCCTGGGACTCCCTCCCTAACAGCGCTGTGGGTGTACCTACATCACGGGGACAAAATCCTGTAACTCCCTCGCTAACAGCGCCATAGTTGTACCTACACCACACAGGGGACAAAATCCTGGAACTCCCTCCCTAACAGTTCCATGGGTGTAACTACACCGCACGGACAAAATCCTGTAACTCCCTTGCTAACAGCGCCATAGTTGTACCTACACCACACGGACAAAATACTGAAACTCCCTCCCTAAAAGCGCCGTGGGTGTACCTACACCCAGGGACAAAATCCTGGAACTCCCTCCCTAACTGCGCCGTGGGTCTAAGTACACTGCACGGACAAAATCCTGGAACTCCCTCCCTAACAGCGCCGTGGGTGTACCGACAACACAGGGGACAAATTCGTGGATCTCTCTCCCTTACAGCGCTGTGGGTGTACCTACGCCATATGGACAAAATCCTGGAACTCCCTCCCTAACAGCGCCATGGGTGTACCTACGCCATACGGACAAAATCCTAGAACTCCCTCGCTAACAGCGCCATGTGTGTACCCACACCACACGGGACAATATCCTGGGACTCACTCCCTAACAGCGCTGTGGGTGTACCTACACCACAGAGACAAAGTCCAGGATCTCCCTCCCTAACAGCACCATGGGTGTACCTACACCAAAGGGGACAAAATCCTGGAACTCGCTCCCTAAAAGCGCCGTGGGTGTACCTATAGAACAAGGGACAAAAGCCCGGAATTCCCTCCCTAACAGCGACGTGGGTGTACCTACACCACACAGGGGACAAATTCCTGGAAATCCCTCCCTAAAAGTGCCAGGGGTGTACCTACCCCACAGGGACATAATACTGAAACTCCCTCGCTAACAGCACCCTGGGTGTACCTACACAACAGGGGACAAAATCCCAGAATTCCCTCCCTAACAGCGCCGTTGGTGCACCTACACCACAGGGACAAAATCCTGGCACAGCCTCCCTAACAGCGCTGTGGGTGTACCTACACCAAAGGCACAAAATCCTGGAACACCCCCCTAACAGCGCCATGGATGTACCTACACCACAGGGACAAAATACTGAAACTCCCTCCCTAAAAGCACCGTGGGTGTACCTACACCACACGGTCAAAGTCCTGGAACTCCCTCCCTAACAGCGCCATGGTGTACCTACACCATAGGGACAAAATCCTGGAACTCCCTCCCTAACCGCTGTTTGGTGTACCTACAACACAGGGACAAAATCCTGGAACTCCCTCCCAAATGGCGATGTGGGTGTATCTACACTACAGGGACAAAATCCTGGAATTCCCTCCCTAACAGCCCTGTGGGTGTATCTAAACCACAGGGACAAAATCCTGGAATTCCCTCCCTAACAGCGCTGTGGGTGTACCTAAACCACACAGGGGACAAAATCCCGGAAGTCCCTCCCTAACAGCGCTGTGGGTGTACCTAAACCACACAGGGGACAATATCCTGGAACTCCCTCCCTAACAGCGCTGTGGGTGTACCTACACCACAGGGGACTGCAGTGGTTCAAGAAGGCAGCTCACCCACCGCCTTCTCAAGGGGGCAATTAGCGATGGGTAAATAAATGCTGGGCCCAGCCAGCGACGCCCACATTCCCGTGAATGAATAAAATTAAACTCCGTTAATGGATGCCTCTGTTGATGAAGCCTGAGTTCCCGTGTTCTTTGCTACCCCGCTCTCTCTCTCTATCTCCTGCCGCTTTCACCGATTGATGTACATGAACCCCCAGCTCCCTCTG
The DNA here is from genome assembly GCF_964194155.1 of Cetorhinus maximus. Taxonomy (NCBI): domain Eukaryota; kingdom Metazoa; phylum Chordata; class Chondrichthyes; order Lamniformes; family Cetorhinidae; genus Cetorhinus; species Cetorhinus maximus. Next base: position 107,547 of record NW_027596899.1, read on the forward strand.
TCCCTGCTGTCTCTTCAGAACTCTGCCATTGAGTCAATATTTCCTCTCCCTGTCCCTTCTGACAAAATGCATCACCACACACTCCTCTGTGTTAAACTGCATTTGCCGCTTGCCTGCCCATTCTGCCACTCTGTCTATGTCCTGTTGCAGGCGATTGGCATCACCCTCACTGTTTGTCACTCTCTCCAAGTTTGGTATCAGCAGCAAATTTTAACATTTTTTACTCCAAGATTCATTTACATAAATATCAAAAAAGCAATAGGTCAAACATTGATCCTGTCCCTGTCCTGGGAGTGTTTGATGGGGACAGTGCAGAGGGAGCTTTACTCTGTATCTAACCCCGTGCTGTACCTGTCCTGGGGGTGTTTGATAGGGACGGTGTAGAGGGAGCTTTACTCTGTATCTAACCCCGTGCTGTACCTGTCCTGGGGGTGTTTGATAGGGACGGTGTAGAGGGAGCTTTACTCTGTATCTAACCCCGTGCTGTACCTGTCCTGGGAGTGTTTGATGGGGACTGTGTAGAGGGAGCTTTACTCTGTATCTAACCCCGTGCTGTACCTGTCCTGGGAGTGTTTGATGGGGACGGTGTAGAGGGAGCTTTACTCTGTATCTAACCCCGTGCTGTACCAGTCCTGGGAGTGTTTGATGGGGTCAGTGTAGAGGGAGCTTTACTCTGTATCTAACCCCGTGCTGTACCTGTCCTGGGAGTGTTTGATGGGGACAGTGTAGAGGGAGCTTTATTCTGTATCTAACTCTGTGCTGTACCTGTCCTGGGAGTGTTTGATCGGGACAGGTACACCATAGGGAAAAGTCCTGGAACTCCCTCCCTAACAGCACTGTGGGTGTACCTACACCACACATGGGACAAAATCCTGGAACTTCCTCCCTAAAAGCGCCATGGGTGTACCTACACCACAGGGAAAAAATACTGAAACTCCCTCCCTAAAAGCGCCGTGGGTGCACCTACACCACAAGGGACAAAATCCTGGAACTAACTTCCTAACAGCGCCATGGGTGTACGTACACCACAGGGGACAAAAGGTTGGGAGTCCCTCCCTAACAGCGATGTGGGTGTACCTACACCACACGGACAAAATACTGAAACTCCCTCCCTAACAGCGCTGTGGATGTACCTACACCACACGTGGGACAAAATCCTCGAACTCCCTCCCTAACAGCGCTGTGGGTGTACCTACACCACAGGCACAAAATCCTGGAACTCCCCGTCTAACAGCACAGTGGGAGTACCTACACAGGGACAAAATCCTGGAAATCCCTCCCTGACAGCGCCATGGGTGTATCTACAGCACAGGGGACAAAATCCTGGAACTCCCTCCCTAACAGCGCCGTGGGTGTACCTACACCACAGGGGACAAAATCCTGGAACTTCTCCCTAACAGCGCTGTTTGGTGTACCTATAACACAGGGACAAAATCCTGGAACTCGCTCCCTAATGGTGCTGTGGGTGTACCAACAGCACAGGGACAAAATCCTGGAATTCCCTCCCTAACAGCCCCGTGGGTGTACGTGCACCCCACGGACAAAATCCTGGAACTCCCTCCCTAACAGCTCTGTGCTTGTACCTACACCACACGGACAAAATCCTGGAACTTCCTCCCTAACAGCGCCGTGGGTGTACCTACGCCACACAGGGGACAAAATACTGGGACTCCCTAACAGCGCCATGGGTGTACCTATACAACTAGGGACAAAGTCCCGGAATTCCCTCCCTAACAGCGCTGTGGGTGTACCAACACCCAAGGCACAAAATCCTGGGACTCCCTCCCTAACAGCTCTGTGCTTGTACTTACACCACAGGGACAAAATCCTGGAACTCCATCCCTAACAGCGCTGTGGTTGTACCTACACCAGACGGACAAAATCCTGGAACACCCTCACAGCGCTGTGGGTGTACCTATACAACAGGGGATAAAATCCCGGAAGTCCCTCCCTAACAGCACCGTGAGTGTGCCTACACCACAGGGACAAAATCCTGTAACTCACTCCAAAACAGCGCCATAGCTGTACCGACACCACACATGGGACAAATTCCTGGAACTCCCTCCCTAAAAGCGCCAGGGGTGTACCTACACCACAGGGACATAATACTGAAACTCCCTCCCTAACAGCGCTGTGGGTGTACCTACACCACAGGGACATAATACTGAAACTCCCTCCCTAACAGCGCTGTGGGTGTACCTACAACACAGGGGACAAAATCGTGGATCTCTCTGCCTAACAGCACGGTGGGTGTACCTACACCACAGAGACAAAATCCTGGAATTCTCTCCCTAACAGCACTGTGGGTGCACCTATACCACAGGGGACAAAATCCAGCAACTCCCTCCCTAACAGCGCCATGAGTGTACCTACAACACAGGGACAAAATCCTGGAACTCCCTCCCTAACAGCGCCGTGGGTGTACCTACACCACAGGGGACAAATCCTGGAACTCCCTCCCTAACAGCGCCGTGGGTGTACCTACACCACAGGGACAAAATCCTGGAACTCCCTCCCTAACAGCGCTGTGGGTGTACCTACACCACACAGGGGACAAAATCCTGGAACTCCATCCCTAACAGCGCAATGGTGTACCTACAACACAGGGACAAATTCCTGGAACTCCCTCCCTAAAAGCGCCAGGGGTGTACCTACACCACAGGGACAAAATCCTGGAACTCCCTCCCTAACAGCGCCATGGTGTACCTACAACACAGGGACAAAATCCTGGAACTCCTTCCCTAATGGCGCTGTGGGTGTACATACACCACAGGGGACAAAATCCTGGAACTCCCTCCCTAACAGCCCTGTGGGTGTACCTACACCACAGGGACAAAAACCTGGAACTCCCTCCCTAACAGCCCTGTGGGTGTACCTACAACACAGGGACAAAATCCTGGAACAGCCTCACTAACAGCGCCATAGTTGTAACTACACCACACAGGGGCAAATTCTTGGAAGTCCCTCGCTAAAAGCTCCGTGGCTGTACCTGCACCACAGGGACAAAATCCTGGAACTGCCTCCCTAACAGCGCCATGGGTGTACCTACACCACAGGGACAAAATCCTGGAACTCTCTCCCTAACAGCGCCGTGGGTGTACCTACACTACAGGGGACAAAATCGTGGAACACCCTAACAGCGCCCTGGGTTCATCTACACCACAGGGGACAAAATCCAGCAACTCCCTCCCTAACAGCGCTGTGGCTGTACCTACACCACAGGGGACAAAATCCAGGGGCTCACTCCCTAACAGCCCCGTGGGTGTACCTACACCACAGGGGACAAAATCCTGGGTCTCCATCCCTAACAATGATGTGGGTATACCTACACCGCACGGACAAAATCCTGGAACTCCCTCCCTAACAGCGCCGTAGGTTTACCGACACCACAGGGGACAAAATCGTGGATCTCTCTCCCTAACAGCACCGTGGGTGTACCTACACCACAGGGACAAAATCCTGGAACTCGCTCCCTAACAGCGCCATAGTTGTACCAACAACACAGGGACAAAATGCTGGAACTCCCTCCCTAATGTTGCTGTGGGTGTACCTACACCACACGGACAAAATCCTGGAACACCCTCCCTCACAGCGCGGTGGGTGTACCTACACCACAGGGACAAATTCCTGGAACTCCCTAACAGCACCGTCAGTGTACCTACACCACAGGGACAAAATCCTGGAACTCCCTCCCTAACAGCACCGTGGGTGTACCTACACCACAGGGCCAAAATCCTGGAACTCCCTCCCTAACAGCGCCGTGGGTGTACCTACACCACAGGGGACAAAATCCTGTACCTCCCTCCCTAACAGCGCTGTGGGTGTACCTACACCACAGGGGACAAAATCCTGGAACTCCCTCTCTAACAGCGCCATGGGTGTACCTACACCACACGGACAAAATCCTGGAACTCCCTCCCTAACAGCGCTGTGGGTGTACCTACACCACACAGGGACAAAATCCTGGAACTCCCTCCCTATCAGCGCTGTGGGTGTACCTACACCACAGGGACAAAATCCTGGAACTCCCTCCCTATCAGCACTGTGGGTGTACCTACACCACAGGGGACTGCAGCGGTTCAAGAAGGCGGCTCACCCACCACCTTCTCAAGGGGGCAACTAGCGATGGGTAAATAAATGCTGGGCCCGGCCAGCGACGCCCACATCCCCGTGAATGAATAAAATTAAACTTCTCCGTTAATTGATGCCTCTGTTGATGAAGCCCCAGATCCCGTGTTCTTTGCTACCCCGCTCTCTCTCTCTAAGTCCTGCCGCTTTCACCGATCGATGTTCATGAACCCCCAGCTCCCTCTGTCCCTGCTGTCTCTTCAGAACTCTGCCATTGAGTCAATATTTCCTCTCCCTGTCCCTTCTGACAAAATGCCTCACCTCACACTCCTCTGTATTAAACTGCATTTGCCGCTTGCCTGCCCATTCTGCCACTCTGTCTATGTCCTGTTGTAGGCAATTGGCATCATCCTCGCTGTTTGTCACTCCCCCAAATTTGGTACCAGCGGCAAATTTTAACATTTTTACTCCAAGATTCATTTACATAAATATCAAAAAAGCAATAGGTCAAACACTGATCCTGTCCCTGTCCTGGGACTGTTTGTTGGAGACAGTGCAGAGGGAGATTTACTCTGTATCTAACCCTGTGCTGTACCTGTCCTGGGGGTGTTTGATGGGGACGGTGTAGAGGGAGCTTTATTCTGTATCTAACCCCGTACTGTACCTGTCCTGCGAGTGTTTGACGGGGACAGTGTAGAGGGAGCTTTACTCTGTATCTAACCCCGTGCTGTACCTGTCCTAGGGGTGTTTGATGGGGACAGTGTAGAGGAAGCTTTACTCTGTATCTAACTCCGTGCTGTACCTGTTCTGGGAGTGTTTGATGGGGTCAGTGTAGAGGGAGCTTTACTCTGTATCTAACCCCGTGCTGTACCTGCCCTGGGAGTGTTTGATGGGGACGGTGTAGAGGGAGCTTTACTCTGTATCTAACCCCGTGCTGTACCTGTCCTGGGAGTGTTTGATGGGGACAGTGTAGAGGGAGCTTTATTCTGTATCCTACTCTGTGCTGTACCTGTCCTGGGAGTGTTTGATGGGGACAGGTACACCATATAGAAAAGTCCTGGAACTCCCTCCCTAACAGCACAGTGGGTGTACCTACACCACACATGGGACAAATCCTGGAACTCCCTCCCTAACAGCACAGTGAGTGTACCTACACCACACAGGGGACAAAATCCCGGAACTCCATCCCTAACAGCACCGTGGGTGTACCTACACCACAAGGGACAAAATCCCGGGACTCCCTCCCTAACAGTGCTGTGGGTGTACCTACACCACACAGGGGACAAAATACTGAAACTCCCTCCCTAAAAGCCTTGTGGGTGTACCTAAACTGCACGGACAAAATCCTGGAACTCCCTCCCTAACAGCACTGTGGGTGTACCTACACGGCACGGACAAAATCCTGAAACTCCCTCCCTAACAGCACTGTGGGTGTACCTACACGGCACGGACAAAATCCTGGAACTCCCTCCCTAACAGTGCCGTGGGTGTACCTACACAACGGACAAAATCCTGGAACACCCTAATAGCGCCATGGGTGCACGCACAATACAGGGACAAAATCCTGGAACTCTCTCCCTAACAGCGCTGTGGGTGTACCTACACCACAGGGACAAAATCCTGGAACTCTCTCCCTAACAGCACTGTGGGTGTACCTACACCACAGGGACAAAATTCCGGGACTCCCTCCCTAACAGCCCCATAGGTATACCTACACCACACTTGGGACCAAATCCTGGAACTCCCTCCCTAACAGCGCTGTGGGTGTACCTACACCACAGGGACAAAATCCTGGAACTCCCTTCCTAACAGTGCCGAGGATGTACCTACACCACACAGGGGACAAAATCCTGGAACTCCCTCCCTAACAGCGCTGTGGGTATACCTACACCACAGGGACAAAATCCTGGAACTCCCTTCCTAACAGTGCCGAGGATGTACCTACACCACACAGGGGACAAAATCCTGGAACTCCCTTCCTAACAGCGCTGTGGGTGTACCTACACCACAAGGACAAGATCCTGGAACTCCCTCCCTAACAGCCCCATAGGTATACCTACACCACACATGGGACAAAATCCTCGAACTCCCTCCCTAACAGCGCTGTGGTTGCACCTACACCACAGGGGACAAAATCCCGGAATTCCCTCCCTAACAGCGCTGTGGGTGTACCTATACAACAGGGGACAAAATCCCGGAATTCCCTCCCTAACAGCGCTGTGGTTGTACCTACACCACACGGACAAAATCCTGGAACTCCCTCCCTAACAGTGCCGTGCGTGTACCTACACAAGGGACAAAATCCTGGAACACCCTAATAGCGCCGTGGGTGCACATACAATACAGGGACAAAATCCTGGAACTCCCTTCCTAACAGTGCCGAGGATGTACCTACACCACAGGGGACAAAATCCCGGGACTCCCTCCCTAACAGCGCTGTGGGTGTACCTACACCACAGGGACAAAATACTGAAACTCCCTCCCTAACAGCGCTGTGGGTGTACCTACACCACAGGAACAAAATCCTGGAATTCCCTTCCTAACAGCCCCGTGGGTGTACCTAAACCACAGGGACAAAATCCTGGAATTCCCTCCCTATCAGCGCCGTGGGTGTACCTACACAACAGAAAATATCCTGGAACTCCCTCCCTAACAGCGCCATAGTTGTACCTACACTACAAAAGGTGACACAATCCCGGAATTTCCTCCCTAACAGCGCCGTGGGTGTACCTACACCACACAGGGGACAAAATCCTGGAACTCCCTCCCTAACAGCCCCATAGGTATACCTACACCACACAGGGGACAAAATCCTGCAACTCCCTCCCTAACAGTGCCGTGGGTGTACCTACACCACAGGGACAAAATCCTGGAACTCCCTCCCTAACAGCACTGTGGGTGTACCTACACCACACGGACAAAATACTTAAACTCCCTCCCTAACAGCGCTGTGGAAGTACCTACACCACAGGGACAAAATCCTGGAACTCCCTCCCTAACAGTGCCGTGGGTGTACCTACACCACAGGGACAAAATCCCGGGACTCCCTCCCTAACAGCGCTGTGGGTGTACCTACACCACAGGGACAAAATCCCGGGACTCCCTCCCTAACAGCGCTGTGGGTGTACCTAAACCACAGGGACAAAATCCTGGAACACCCTCCCTAACAGCCCCATAGGTATACCTACACCACACTTGGGACAAAATCCTGGAACTCCCTCCCTAACAGCGCCATGGGTGTACCTACACCACAGGGACAAAATCCTGGAACTCCCTCCCTAACAACGCCGTGGGTGTACCTATACAACAGGGGACAATATCCTGGGACTCCCTCCCTAACAGTGCTGTGGGTGTACCTACACCACACATGGGACAAAATACTGGAACTCCCTTCCTAAAAGCGCCATGGGTGTACCTACACCAAAGTGACAAAATCCTGGAACTCCCTCCCTAACAGCGCTGTGGGTGTACCTACACCACAGGGACAAAATCCTGGAACTCCCTCCCTAACAGTGCCGAAGATGTACCTACACCATATAGGGGACAAACTACTGAAACTCCCTCCGTAAAAGCACCAACACCACAGGGGACAGAATCCTGGGACTCCCTCCCTAACAGCGCTGTGGGTGTACCTACATCACGGGGACAAAATCCTGTAATTCCCTTGCTAACAGCGCCATAGTTGTACCTACGCCACACAGGGGACAAATTCCTGGAACTCCCTCCCTAAAAGTGCCAGGGGTGTACCTACACCACAGGGACATAATACTGAAACTCCCTCGCTAACAGCACCCTGGGTGTACCTACACAACAGGGGACAAAATCCCAGAATTCCCTCCCTAACAGCGCTGTGGGTGTACCTACAACACAGGGACAAAATCCTGGAACTCCCTCCCTAATGGCGCTGTGGGTGTACCTACACCACAGGAACAAAATCCTGGAATTCCCTTCCTAACAGCCCCGTGGGTGTACCTAAACCACAGGGACAAAATCCTGGAATTCCCTCCCTATCAGCGCCGTGGGTATACCTATACAACAGGGGACAAAATCCCAGAATTACCTCCCTAACAGCGCCGTGGTTGTACCTACACTACAGGGGACAAAATCCTGGGACTCCCTCCCGAACAGCGCTGTGGGTGTACCTACACAACAGAAAATATCCTGGAACTCCCTCCCTAACAGCGCCATAGTTGTACCTACACCACACAGGGGACACAATCCCGGAATTTACTCCCTAACAGCGCCGTGGGTGTACCTACACCACAGGGACAAAATCCTGGAACTCCCTCCCTAACAGCGCCGTGGGTGTACCTACACCACAGGGACAAAATCCTCGAACTCCCTCCCTAACAACGCCGTGGGTGTACCTATACAACAGGGGACAAAATCCCGGAATTCCCTCCCTAACAGCACTGTGGTTGCACCTACACCACAGGGGACAAAATCGTGCGACTCCCTCCCTAACAGCGCTGTGGGTGTACCTACACCACACGGACAAATTCCTGGAACTCCCTCCCTAACAGCGCCGTGGGTGTACCTACACAACAGGGGACAAAATCCAGGAACTCCTTCCCTAACAGCGCCGTGGGTGTACCTGCACCACAGGGGACAAAATCCAGGAACTCCTTCCCTAACAGCGCTGTGGGTGTACCTATAAAATAGGGGACAAAATCCCGGATTTCCCTCCCTAACAGCGCTGTGGGTGTACCTACACCTCATGGACAAAATCCTGGAACTCCCTCCCTAACAGCGCTGTGGGTGTACCGGCACCACAGGGGACAAAATCCTGGGACTCCCTCCCTAACAGTGCTGTGGGTGTACCTACACCACAGGGGACAGAATCCTGTAACTCCCTCGCTAACAGCGCCATAGTTGTACCTGCACCACACGGGGGACAAATTCCTGGAACTCTCTCCCTAAAATCGCTAGGGGTGTACCTACACCACAGGGACATAACACTGAAACTCCCTCGCTAACAGCACCATGGGTGTACCTACACAACAGGGGACAAAATCCTGGAATTCCCTCCCTAACAGCGCCATGGGTGTACCTACACCACAAGGGTCAAATTCTTGGAATTCCCTCCCTAACAGCGCCATGGGTGTACCTACACCACACGGTCACAGTCCTGGAACTCCCTCCCTAACCGCTGTTTGGTGTACCTACAACACAGGGACAAAATCCTGGAACTCCCTCCCTAATGGCGATGTGGGTGTATCTACACTACAGGGACAAAATCCTGGAATTCCCTCCCTAACAGCCCTGTGGGTGTACCTAAACCACAGGGACAAAATCCTGGAATTCCTTCCCTAACAGCACCGTGGGTGTACCTACACCACAGGGGACAATATCCTGGAACTCCCTTCCTAAAAGCACTGTGGGTGTACCTACACCACAGAGACAAAATCCTGGAATTCTCTCCCTAACAGCACTGTGGGTGCACCTACACCACAGGGGACAAAATCCAGCAACTCCCTCCCTAACAGCGCCGTGAGTGTACCTACAACACAGGGACAAAATCCTGGAACTCCCTCCCTAACAGTGCCGTGGGTGTACCTACACCGCACGGACAAAATCCTGGAACTCCCTCCCTAACAGCCGTGGGTGTACCGACACCACAGGGGACAAAATCGTGGAACAACCTCCCTAACAGCGCCGTGGGTGTACCTACACCACAGGGGACAAATCCTGGAACTCCCTCCCTAACAGCGCCGTGGGTGTACCTACACCACAGGGGACAAAAATCTGGAACTCCCTAACAGCTCCGTGGGTGTACCTACACCACACGGACAAATTCCTGGAACTCCCTAACAGCACCGTCAGTGTACCTACACCGCAGGGACAAAATCCTGGAACTCCCTCCCTAACAGCACTGTGGGTGTACCTATACAACAGGGGACACAATCCCGGAATTCCCTCCCGAACAGTGCCATGGGAGTACCTACACCACAGGGACAAAATACTGGAACTCACTCCCTAACAGCGCCATGGGTGTACGTACACCACAGGGGACAAAATCCTGGAACTCCCTCCGTAACAGCGCTGTTGTTGTACCTACACCACACGGACAAAATCCTGGAACTCCCTCCCTAACAGCGCCGTGGGTGTACCTACACCACAGGGACAAAATACTGAAACTCCCTCCCTAACAGCGCTGTGGGTGTACCTACACCACACGGACAAAATCCTGGAATTCCCTCCCTAACTGCACAGTGGGTATACCTACACTACAGGGGACAAAATCCTGGATCTCTCTGCCTAACAGCACCGTGGGTGTACCTACACCACAGGGACAAATTCCTGGAATTCCCTCCCTAACAGCGCCATAGTTGTACCTACACCACACAAGGGACAAATTCCTGGAACTCCCTCCCTAAAAGCACCATGGGTGTACCTACACCATAGGGACAAAACACTGAAACTCCCTCCCTATAAGCGCCTTGGTTGTACCTACACCACAGGGGACAAAATCCTGTACCTCCCTCCCTAACAGCGCTGTGGGTGTACCTACACCACAGGGGACAAAATCCTGGAACTCCCTCTCTAACAGCGCCATGGGTGTACCTACACCACACAGGGACAAAATCCTGGAACTCCCTCCCTAACAGCGCTGTGGGTGTACCTACACCACAGGGGACAAAATCCTGGAACTCCCTCCCTAACAGCGCTGTGGGTGTACCTACACCACAGGGGACTGCAGCGGTTCAAGAAGGCGGCTCACCCACCACCTTCTCAAGGGGGCAATTAGCGATGGGTAAATAAATGCTGGGCCCGGCCAGCGACGCCCACATCCCCGTGAATGAATAAAATTAAACTTCTCCGTTAATTGATGCCTCTGTTGATGAAGCCCCAGATCCCGTGTTCTTTGCTACCCCGCTCTCTCTCTCTATGTCCTGCCGCTTTCACCGATCGATGTTCATGAACCCCCAGCTCCCTCTGTCCCTGCTGTCTCTTCAGAACTCTGCCATTGAGTCAATATTTCCTCTCCCTGTCCCTTCTGACAAAATGCCTCACCTCACACTCCTCTGTATTAAACTGCATTTGCCGCTTGCCTGCCCATTCTGCCACTCTGTCTATGTCCTGTTGTAGGCAATTGGCATCACCCTCACTGTTTGTCACTCCCCCAAATTTGGTACCAGCGGCAAATTTTAACATTTTTACTCCAAGATTCATTTACATAAATATCAAAAAAGCAATAGGTCAAACATTGATCCTGTCCCTGTCCTGGGACTGTTTGTTGGAGACAGTGCAGAGGGAGATTTACTCTGTATCTAACCCTGTGCTGTACCTGTCCTGGGGGTGTTTGATGGGGACGGTGTAGAGGGAGCTTTACTCTGTATCTAACCCCGTGCTGTACCTGTCCTGGGAGTGTTTGATGGGGACAGTGTAGAGGGAGCTTTATTCTGTATCCTACTTTGTGCTGTACCTGTCCTGGGAGTGTTTGATGGGGACAGGTACACCATAGGGAAAAGTCCTGGAACTCCCTCCCTAACAGCACTGTGGGTGTACCTACACCACACATGGGACAAAATCCTGGAACTCCCTCCCTAACAGCACCGTGGGTGTACCTACACCACACATGGGACAAAATCCTGGAACACCCTCCCTAACAGCACCGTGGGTGTACCTACACCACAGGGACAAAATCCCGGGACTCCCTCCCTAACAGCCCCATAGGTATACCTACACCACACTTGGGACCAAATCCTGGAACTCCCTCCCTAACAGCACTGTGGGTGTACCTACACCACAGGGGAAAAAATCCTGGGACTCCCTCCCTAACAGCGCTGTGGGTGTACCTATACCACACATGGGACAAAATCCTGGAACTCCCTTCCTAAAAGCGCCATAGTTGTACCTACAACACAGGGACAAAATGCTGGAACTCCCTCCCTAATGGTGCTGTGGGTGTACCTACACCACACGGACAAAATCCAGGAAATCTTTCCCTAACAGCACCTTGGGTGTACCTACACCGCACGGACAAAATCCTGGAACTCCCTCCCTAACAGCTCTGCGGGTGTACCGACACCACAGGGACAAAATCCTGGAACTCTTTCCCTAACAGCGCCATAGTTGTACCGACACCACACAGGTGACAAATTCCTGGAACTCCCTCCCTAAAAGCGCCAGGGTTGTACCTACACCACAGGGACAAATCCCTGGAACTCCCTCCCTAACAGCGCCGAGGGTGTACCTACACCACAGGGGACAAAATCCTGGAACTCTCTCCCTAACAGCACTGTGGGTGTACCTACACTACAGGGTGCAAAATCGTGGAACTCTCTTCCTAACTGCACCGTGGGTGTACCTACACCACAGGGACAAAATCCTGGAACACCCTAACAGCGCCCTGGGTTTACCTACACCACAGGGGACCAAATCAAGCAACTCCCTCCCTAACAGCGCTGTGGGTGTACCTACACCACACGGACAAAATGCTGGAACTCCCTCCCTCACAGTGCCATGGGAGTACCTACATCGCACTGACAAAATCCTGGATCTCCCTCCCTAACAGCGCCGTGGGTGTACCGACACCACTGGGGACAAAATCGTGGATCTCCCTCCCTAACAGCGCCATGGGTGTACCCACAACACAGGGGACAAAATCCTGGAACTCACTCCCTAACAGCGCTGTGGGTGTACCTACACCAGACGGACAAAATCCTGGAACACCCTAATAGCGCCGTGGGTGCACCTACACCACAGGGGACAAAATCCTGGAACTCCCTCCCTAACAGTGCCGTGAGTGTACCTATACAACAGGGGACAAAATCCCGGAATTCCCTCCCTAACAGCACTGGGTGTGTACCTACACGACAGGGACAAAATCCTGTAACTCACTTCCTAACAGCGCCATAGTTGTCCCGACACCACACAGAGGACAAATTCCTGGAACTCCCTCCCTAAAAGCGCCGTGGGTGTACCTACACCACAAGGGACAAAATCCTGGAACTTACTCCCTAACAGCGCTGTGGGTGTACGTACACCACACGGACAAAATCCTGGAATTCCCTCCCTAACAGCGCCATGGTGTACCTAAACCACAGGGACAAATACCTGGAACTCCCTCCCTAACAGCTCTGTGGGTGTACCTACACCACACGGACAAAATCCAGGAAATCTTTCCCTAACAGCGCCTTGGGTGTACCTACACCGCACGGACAAAATCCTGGAACTCCGTCCCTAACAGCACCATGGGTGTACCCACAACACAAGGACAAAATCCTGGAACACCCTAACAGCGCCCTGGGTTCACCTACACCACAGGGTACAAAATCCAGCAACTCCCTCCCTAACAGCGCTGTGGGTGTACCTACACCACAGGGTACAAAATGCTGGAACTCCCTCCCTAACAGCGCTGTGGGTGTACCTACACCACAGGGTACAAAATGCTGGAACTCCCTCCCTAACAGCACCGTGAGTGTACCTACACAAGACGGTTTAAATCCTGGAACTCCCTTCCTAACAGCGACATGGGTGTACCTACACCAGACGGTTTAAATCCTGGAACTCCCTTCCTAACAGCCCCGTGGGTGTACCTACACCACAGGGGACAAAATCCTGAAACTCGCTCCCTAACAGCGCCGTGGGTGTACCTACACCACAGGGACAAAATCCTGGAACTCCCTCCCGAACAGCGCTGTGGGTGTACCTATAAAACAAGGGACAGATTCCTGGAATTCCCTCCCTAACAGCGCCATAGTTATACCTACACCACACGGGACAAATTCCTGGAACTCCCTCCCTAAAAGCACCATGGGTGTACCTACACCACAGGGGACAAAATACTGAAACTCCCTCCCTATAAGCGCCTTGGTTGTACCTACACCACAGGGGACAAAATCCTGGAACTCCCTCCCTAACAGCCCCGTGGGTGTACCTACACGGCACGGACAAAATCCTGGAACTCCCTCCCTAACAGTGCCGTGGGTGTACCTACACAATGGACAAAATCCTGGAACACCCTAATAGCGCCATGGGTGCACATACAATACAGGGACAAAATCCTGGAACTCTCTCCCTAGCAGCACTGTGGGTGTACCTACACCACAGGGACAAAATCCTGGAACTCTCTCCCTAACAGCGCTGTAGGTGTACCTACACCACAGGGACAAAATCCCGGGACTCCCTCCCTAACAGCCCCATAGGTATACCTACACCACAGGGGAAAAAATCCTGGGACTCCCTCCCTAATAGCGCTGTGGGTGTACCTATACCACACATGGGTCAAAATCCTGGAACTCCCTTCCTAAAAGCGCCATTGGTGTACCTACACCAAAGTGACAAAATCCTGGAACTCCCTCCCTAACAGCGCTGTGGGTGTACCTACACCACAGCGACAAAATCCTGGAACTCCCTTCCTAACAGTGCCGAGGATGTACCTACACCACACAGGGGACAAAATCCTGGAACTCTCCCTAACAGCGCCGTGGGTGTACCTACACCACAAGGACAAAATCCTGGAACTCCCTCCCTAACAGCGCCATAGTTGTACCTACACCACAGGGACAAAATCCTGGAACTCCCTACCTAACAGCTCTGTGGGTGTACCTACACCACATGGACAAAATCCTGGAACACCCTCCTTACAGCCCCATAGGTATACCTACACCACACATGGGACAAAATCCTCGAACTCCCTCCCTAACAATGCCGTGGGTGTCCCTATACAACAGGGGACAAAATCCCGGAATTCCCTCCCTAACAGCGCTGTGGGTGTACCTACACCACAGGGACAAAATACTGAAACTCCCTCCCTAACAGTGCCGAAGATGTACCTACACCATATAGGGGACAAAATACTGAAACTCCCTCCGTAAAAGCACCAACACCACAGGGGACAGAATCCTGGGACTCCCTCCCTAACACCGCTGTGGGTGTACCTACATCACGGGGACAAAATCCTGTAATTCCCTCGCTAACAGCGCCATAGTTGTACCTACGCCACACAGGGGACAAATTCCTGGAACTCCCTCCCTAAAAGTGCCAGGGGTGTACCTACCCCACAGGGACATAATACTGAAACTCCCTCGCTAACAGCACCCTGGGTGTACCTACACAACAGGGGACAAAATCCCGGAATTACCTCCCTAACAGTGCCGTGGTTGTACCTACACCACAGGGGACAAAATCCTGGGACTCCCTCCCTAACAGCGCTGTGGGTGTACCTACACCACAGGGACAAAATACTGAAACTCCCTCCCTAAAAGCACCGTGGGTATACCTACACCACAGGGACAAACTCCTGGAACTCTCTCCCTAACAGCGCCATGGGTGTACCTGCACCACAAGGGACAAATTCCTGGGACACCCTCCCTAACAGTGCTGTGGGTGTACCTATACAACAGGGGACAAAATCCTGGAACTCCCTCCCTAACGGCACCGTGGTTGTACCTATACAATAGGGGACAAAATCCCGGATTTCCCTCCCTAACAGCACTGGGTGTGTACCTACACGACAGGGACAAAATCCTGTAACTCACTTCCTAACAGCGCCATAGTTGTCCCGACACCACACAGAGGACAAATTCCTGGAACTCCCTCCCTAAAAGCGCCGTGGGTGTACCTACACCACAAGGGACAAAATCCTGGAACTTACTCCCTAACAGCGCTGTGGGTGTACGTACACCACACGGACAAAATCCTGGAATTCCCTCCCTAACAGCGCCATGGTGTACCTAAACCACAGGGACAAATACCTGGAACTCCCTCCCTAACAGCTCTGTGGGTGTACCTACACCACACGGACAAAATCCAGGAAATCTTTCCCTAACAGCGCCTTGGGTGTACCTACACCGCACGGACAAAATCCTGGAACTCCGTCCCTAACAGCACCATGGGTGTACCCACAACACAAGGACAAAATCCTGGAACACCCTAACAGCGCCCTGGGTTCACCTACACCACAGGGTACAAAATCCAGCAACTCCCTCCCTAACAGCGCTGTGGGTGTACCTACACCACAGGGTACAAAATGCTGGAACTCCCTCCCTAACAGCGCTGTGGGTGTACCTACACCACAGGGTACAAAATGCTGGAACTCCCTCCCTAACAGCACCGTGAGTGTACCTACACAAGACGGTTTAAATCCTGGAACTCCCTTCCTAACAGCGACATGGGTGTACCTACACCAGACGGTTTAAATCCTGGAACTCCCTTCCTAACAGCCCCGTGGGTGTACCTACACCACAGGGACAAAATCCTGAAACTCGCTCCCTAACAGCGCCGTGGGTGTACCTACACCACAGGGACAAAATCCTGGAACTCCCTCCCGAACAGCGCTGTGGGTGTACCTATAAAACAAGGGACAGATTCCTGGAATTCCCTCCCTAACAGCGCCATAGTTGTACCTACACCACACGGGACAAATTCCTGGAACTCCCTCCCTAAAAGCACCATGGGTGTACCTACACCACAGGGGACAAAATACTGAAACTCCCTCCCTATAAGCGCCTTGGTTGTACCTACACCACAGGGGACAAAATCCTGGAACTCCCTCCCTAACAGCCCCGTGGGTGTACCTACACGGCACGGACAAAATCCTGGAACTCCCTCCCTAACAGTGCCGTGGGTGTACCTACACAATGGACAAAATCCTGGAACACCCTAATAGCGCCATGGGTGCACATACAATACAGGGACAAAATCCTGGAACTCTCTCCCTAGCAGCACTGTGGGTGTACCTACACCACAGGGACAAAATCCTGGAACTCTCTCCCTAACAGCGCTGTAGGTGTACCTACACCACAGGGACAAAATCCCGGGACTCCCTCCATAACAGCCCCATAGGTATACCTACACCACAGGGGAAAAAATCCTGGGACTCCCTCCCTAATAGCGCTGTGGGTGTACCTATACCACACATGGGTCAAAATCCTGGAACTCCCTTCCTAAAAGCGCCATTGGTGTACCTACACCAAAGTGACAAAATCCTGGAACTCCCTCCCTAACAGCGCTGTGGGTGTACCTACACCACAGCGACAAAATCCTGGAACTCCCTTCCTAACAGTGCCGAGGATGTACCTACACCACACAGGGGACAAAATCCTGGAACTCTCCCTAACAGCGCCGTGGGTGTACCTACACCACAAGGACAAAATCCTGGAACTCCCTCCCTAACAGCGCCATAGTTGTACCTACACCACAGGGACAAAATCCTGGAACTCCCTACCTAACAGCTCTGTGGGTGTACCTACACCACATGGACAAAATCCTGGAACACCCTCCTTACAGCCCCATAGGTATACCTACACCACACATGGGACAAAATCCTCGAACTCCCTCCCTAACAATGCCGTGGGTGTCCCTATACAACAGGGGACAAAATCCCGGAATTCCCTCCCTAACAGCGCTGTGGGTGTACCTACACCACAGGGACAAAATACTGAAACTCCCTCCCTAACAGTGCCGAAGATGTACCTACACCATATAGGGGACAAAATACTGAAACTCCCTCCGTAAAAGCACCAACACCACAGGGGACAGAATCCTGGGACTCCCTCCCTAACACCGCTGTGGGTGTACCTACATCACGGGGACAAAATCCTGTAATTCCCTCGCTAACAGCGCCATAGTTGTACCTACGCCACACAGGGGACAAATTCCTGGAACTCCCTCCCTAAAAGTGCCAGGGGTGTACCTACCCCACAGGGACATAATACTGAAACTCCCTCGCTAACAGCACCCTGGGTGTACCTACACAACAGGGGACAAAATCCCGGAATTACCTCCCTAACAGTGCCGTGGTTGTACCTACACCACAGGGGACAAAATCCTGGGACTCCCTCCCTAACAGCGCTGTGGGTGTACCTACACCACAGGGACAAAATACTGAAACTCCCTCCCTAAAAGCACCGTGGGTATACCTACACCACAGGGACAAACTCCTGGAACTCTCTCCCTAACAGCGCCATGGGTGTACCTGCACCACAAGGGACAAATTCCTGGGACACCCTCCCTAACAGTGCTGTGGGTGTACCTATACAACAGGGGACAAAATCCTGGAACTCCCTCCCTAACGGCACCGTGGTTGTACCTATACAATAGGGGACAAAATCCCGGATTTCCCTCCCTAACAGCGCTGTGGGTGTACCTACACCTCATGGACAAAATCCTGGAACTCCCTCCCTTACAGCCCCATAGGTATACCTACACCACACAGAGGACAAAATCCTCGAACTCCCTCCGTAACAACGCCGTGGGTGTACCTATACAACAGGGGACAAAATCCCGGAATTCCCTCCCTAACAGCGCTGTGGGTGTACCGACACCACAGGGGACAAAATCGTGATTCTCTCTCCCTAACAGCACCATGGGTGTACCTACACGGCACGGACAAAATCCTGGAACTCCCTCCCTAACAGTGCCGTGCGTGTACCTACACAAGGGACAAAATCCTGGAACACCCTAATAGCGCCGTGGGTGCATATACAATACAGGGACAAAATCCTGGAACTCTCTCCCTAACAGCGCTGTGGGTGTACCTACACCACAGGGGACAAAGTCCCGGGACTCCCTCCCTAACAGCACTATGTGTATACCATTACAACAGGGGACAAAATCCCGGAATTCCCACCCTAACCGCGCCGTGGTTGTACCTACACCACAGGGGACAAAATCCTGGGACTCCCTCCCTAACAGCGCTGTGGGTGTACCTACACCACACAGGGGACAAAAGCCTGGAACTCCCTCCCTAACAGTGCCGTGGGTGTACCTACACCACAAGGACAAAATCCTGGAACTCCCTCCCTAACAGCACTGTGGGTGTACCTACACGGCACGGACAAAATCCTGGAACTCCCTCCCTAACAGTGCCGTGCGTGTACCTACACAAGGGACAAAATCCTGGAACACCCTAATAGCGCCGTGGGTGCATACACAATACAGGGACAAAATCCTGGAACTCTCTCCCTAACAGCGCTGTGGGTGTACCTACACCACAGGGGACAAAGTCCCGGGACTCCCTCCCTAACAGCACTATGTGTATACCATTACAACAGGGGACAAAATCCCGGAATTCCCACCCTAACCGCGACGTGGTTGTACCTACACCACAGGGACAAAATCCTGGGACTCCCTCCCTAACAGCGCTGTGGGTGTACCTACACCACACAGGGGACAAAAGCCTGGAACTCCCTCCCTAACAGTGCCGTGGGTGTACCTACACCACAAGGACAAAATCCTGGAACTCCCTCCCTAACAGCTCTGTGGGTGTACCTACACCACAGGGGACAAATCCTGGAACTCCCTCCCTAACAGTGCCGAGGACGTACCTACACCACACAGGGGACAAAAGCCTGGAACTCCCTCCCTAACAGTGCCGTGGGTGTACCTACACCACACTTGGGACAAAATCCTGGAACTCCCTCCCTAACAGCACTGTGGGTGTACCTACACCACACTTGGGACAAAATCCTGGAACTCCCTCCCTACCAGCGCCATGGGTGTACCTACACCACAGGGACAAAATACTGAAACTCCCTCCCTAAAAGCGCTGTGGGTGTACCTACACCACCGGGGACAAAATCCTGGAACTCCCTCCCTAACAGCACTGTGGGTGTACCTAGACCACAGGGACAAAATCCTGGAACTCCCTCCCTAACAGTGCCATGGGTGTACCTACACCACCGGGAACAAAATCCTGGAACTCCCTCCCTAACAGAGCCGTGGGTGTACCTACACCACAGGGACAAAATCCTGGAACTCTCTCCCTAACAGCGCCTTGGGTGTACCGACACCACAGGGGACAAAATCGTGGATGTTTCTCCCTAACAGCGCCATGGGTGTACCTATACAACAGGGGTCAAAATCCTGGAACTCCCTCCCTAACAGCACTGTGGGTGTACCAACACCACAGTGACAAAATCCTGGAACTCCCTCCCTAACAGCACTGTGGGTGTACCTACACCACAGGGACAAAATCCTGGAACTCCCTCCCTAACAGCACTGTGGGTGTACCTACACCACAGGGACAAAATCCTGGAACTCCCTCCCTAACAACGCCGTGTGTGTACCTACACCACAGGGGACTGCAGCAGTTCAAGATGGCGGCTCACCAACCACCTTGAATGAATATAATTAAACTTCTACGTTAATTGATGCATCTGTTGATGAAGCCCCAGATCCCGTGTTTTTTGCTACCCCGCTCTCTCTCGCTATGTCCTGCCGCTTTCAAAGATCGATGTACGTGAACCCCCAGCTCCCTCTGTCCCTGCTCTCTCTTCAGAACTCTGCCATTGAGTCAATATTTCCTCTCCCTGTCCCTTCTGACAAAATGCATCACCACACACTCCTCTGCATTAAACTGCATTTGCCGCTTGCCTGCCCATTCTGCCAGTTTGTCTATGTCCTGTTGCAGGCGACTGGCATCACCCTCACTGTTTGTCACTCTCTCCAAGTTTGGTATCAGCAGCAAATTTTAACATTTTTTACTCCAAGATTCATTTACATAAATATCAAAAAAGCAATAGGTCAAACACTGATCCTGTCCCTGTCCTGGGAGTGTTTGATGGGGACAGTGTAGAGGGAGCTTTACTCTGTATCTAACCCCGTGCTGTACCTGTCCTGGGAGTGTTTGATGGGGACAGTGCAGAGGGAGCTTTACTCTGTATCTAACCCCGTGCTGTACCTGTCCTGGGAGTGTTTGATGGGGACAGTGTAGAGGGAGCTTTACTCTGTATCTAACCCCGTGCTGTACCTGCCCTGGGAGTGTTTGATGGGGACTGTGTAGAGGGAGCTTTACTCTGTATCTAACCCCGTGCTGTACCTGTCCTGGGAGTGTTTGATGGGGACTGTGTAGAGGGAGCTTTACTCTGTATCTAACCCCATGCAGTACCTGTCCTGGGAGTGTTTGATGGGGACAGTGTAGCGGGTAAACAACTATGAATGAATCACAGACAAGAGATAGGTGAGAGTTTGAAGATTGTTTTATGACAGAATAATGCTGCGTCACATTTTAATATCATTTTGCAGACTCAACAAATGGACCAATTGAAGACAAGACAAAAAAAATTCACCAATGCCCTTCAGGGGAAGGAAATCTGCCATCCTTACCCGGTCTGGCCTACATGTGACTCCAGACCCACAGCGATGTGGTTGACTCTTAAATGCCTTCTGAGCAAGGGGGGCAATTAGGGATGGGCAATAAATGCTGGCCTAGCCAGCGATGCCCACGTCCCATGGATGATTAAAAAATATATATATGTATAGATACTTAGGAATAAATATTGAATTATGCTACAAATGCAGGACAGTTTTACATTGAGTGCATTCGAAAGGTGAGATATGGCTCAGAGATTGAGAGTTTGTGTGCTCGATTGCGGCACACAGCGCCGAAGGGGGCCGAATTGCCCTCCGACTGTTGCTAACAGGCCTGAGGAGGCCGAACGGGCCTTCTCTTGTTGCCAACAGGCCCAACGGGCCTGAACGGGACTTCCCCTGTTGCTAACAGGCCTGAGGAGGCCGCATGGGCCTTCTCCTGTTGCTAACAGGCCTGAGGGGCCCAAATTGCCTGCTGACTGTTGCTATCAGGCCTGAGGAAACCAAACGGGCCTTCTCCTGTTGCTAACAGGCCTGAGGAGCCTGAATGGGCCTTCTCCTGTTGCTAACAGACCCGAGGAGGCCTGAATGGGCCTTCTCCTGTTGCTAACAGGCCTGAGGAGGCCGAACGGGCCTTCTCCTGTTGCTAACAGGCCTGAGGGGGCCAAATTGCCCTCCAACTGTTGCTAACAGGCCTGAGGAGGCCGAACGGGCCTTCTCCTGTTGCCAACAGGCCCGAGGAGCCTGAATGGGCCTTCTCCTGTTGCTAATAGGCCCAAGGAGGCCAAACAGGCCTTCTCCTGTTGGTATCAGGCCCGAGGAGGCCGAACAGAACTTCTCCTGTTGCTAACAGGCCCGAGGAGCCTGAATGGGCCTTCTCCTGTTGCTAATAGGCCCGAGGAGGCCGAACAGAACTTCTCCTGTTGCTAACAGGCCTGAGGGGGCCGAACGGGCCTTCTCCTGTTGCTATCAGGCCCGAGGAGGCCGAACAGAACTTCTCCTGTTGCTAACAGGCCTGAGGGGGCCGAACGGGCCTTCTCCTGTTGCTAACAGGCCCGAGGGGCCTGAATGGGACTTCTCCTGTTGCCAACAGGCCCAAGGAGGCTGAATGGGACTTCTCCTGTTGCTAACAGGCCTGAGGGGGCCGAACGGGCCTTCTCCTGTTGCTAACAGGCCCGAGGAGGCCAAATGGGCCTTCTCCTGTTGCTAACAGGTCCGAGGGGCCTGAATGGGCCTTCTCCTGTCGCTAACAGGCCCAAGGAGTCCAAATGGGCCTTCTCCTGTTGCTAACAAGCCCGAGGAGGCCGAACGGGCCTTCTCCTTCACTAATGAACCCGAGGGGCTAATTGGGCCTCTTCCAGGACACTACAGGCCTAAGGGAAGGCCTGCTCCCAAGAAATGGGTTGGCAACCCATTGGGGATTGAGATGGCTGCTGTTTTAAGTGGTAAAAGGTCACCTGAGGGGCAGCCACCGGGGCGTAAGCCCGAGACTGGGTGGTCTATCCTTTGATTTCTGTACCGGAAGGGAGGGAATGGAGGAGGAGGAGGGGCCGGCGGGGAGGTGGGGGAGTGCATTAAAAAAAAAAGAACACTCTCCCCTCGAACGCTCCCCCCTCGAACCCCTCCACCCACCCCCCTCCCCCCCCACACATTCCACGCCCTCGAATACTGAGTGGTTTTTTTATAAAACACGTCCTTCAGACCTCAGGGCCTCGATCTTTGCCCCCTCCACACACTGCCCGGGGGGGTCGGAGGAGGGGTGGAGGGGAGGGAGGAGGGGTGGGGGGTGGGGAGGGGAGGTTTGGGGGTGGAGGGGGTTGGAGGGGAGGGAGGGAGGTGGGGTTTGGGGGAGGGAGGGAAGGTTTGGGGGTGGAGAGGGTTGGAGGGGAGGGAGGGAGGGGGGGTTTGGGGGAGGGAGGGTGGGAGGGTTCGGGAGGGAGGGAAGGTTCGGGGGTGGAGGGGGTTGGAGGGGAGGGAGGGTGGAGGGGCTTGGAGGGGAGGGAGGGTGAAGGAGGTTGGAGGGGAGGGAGGGAGGGTTCGGGGGTGGGGAGGGGGGTTCGGGGGTGGGAGGTTTCGGGAGGGGACGGAGGCAGGGTTTGGGGCTGGGGAGGGGGTTGTAGGGAGGGAGGGTTCGGGGCTGGGGTGTGGAGGGGTTGGAGGTGTGGAGGGGTGGGAGGGTTCGGGAGGGAGGGTTCGGGGTTGGGGTGGGGGGGTTTTGGGGGTGGAGGGGGTTGGAGGGGAGGGAGGGTTCGAGGGCGGAGGGGGAGGAAGGTTGGAGGGTTGGGGAGGGAGGCAGGGTTCGGGGGTGGGGTGGGGGGAGTTGCAGTGGGGGTGGGGGGAGTTGCAGTGGGGGTGGGGGGAGTTGCAGAGGGGGTGGGGGGAGTTGCAGAGGGGGTGGAAGGAGTTGCGGTGGGTGGTGTTCAGTTCTCCTGCACCAAGACCTCGGCCACTCCGTGGACCTGGGTGAGCTGCTGACAATCCAGGCTGGCGATCAGCTTCCGGCAGCCAGGCTTGAGGGGCACCAGGCTCTCCGTGACGGTGATACTGGCATGGCGAGGTACATCCCTGTAAAACAAGGCCGGGGGGGAGAGAGAGATAGATAGTAATACTGGCATGGGGAGGTACATCCCTGTAAAACAAGGCCAGGGGGGAGAGAGAGAGAGAGAGATAGTGATACTGGCATGGGGAGGTACATCCCTGTAAAACAAGGCCGGGGGGAGAGAGAGAGAGATAGTGTTACTGGCATGGGGAGGTACATCCCTGTAAAACAAGGCCGGGGGGAGAGAGAGAGAGATAGTGTTACTGGCATGGGGAGGTACATCCCTGTAAAACAAGGCCAGGGGGAGAGAGAGAGAGATAGTGTTACTGGCATGGGGAGGTACATCCCTGTAAAACAAGGCCGGGGGAAGAGAGAGAGAGATAGTGTTACTGGCATGGGGAGGTACATCCCTGTAAAACAAGGCCGGGGGGAGAGAGAGAGAGATAGTGTTACTGGCATGGGGAGGTACATCCCTGTAAAACAAGGCCAGGGGGAAGAGAGAGAGAGATAGTGTTACTGGCATGGGGAGGTACATCCCTGTAAAACAAGGCCAGGGGGAGAGAGAGAGAGATAGTGTTACTGGCATGGGGAGGTACATCCCTGTAAAACAAGGCCAGGGGGAAGAGAGAGAGAGATAGTGTTACTGGCATGGGGAGGTACATCCCTGTAAAACAAGGCCGGGGGAGAGAGAGAGAGATAGTGTTACTGGCATGGGGAGGTACATCCCTGTAAAACAAGGCCAGGGGGAAGAGAGAGAGAGATAGTGTTACTGGCATGGGGAGGTACATCCCTGTAAAACAAGGCCCGGGGAGAGAGAGAGAGAGATAGTGATACCGGCATGGGGAGGTACATCCCTGTAAAACAAGGCCGGGGAGAGAGAGAAGAGAACATCAGTGAGAGAGAGAGAGAGTGAGAGAGAGAGAGAGAGAGATAGAGAGAGAAAGGGAGAGTGAGAGAGAGAGCTAGAGATAGACAGGTTGAGGGAGAGATTGAGAGAGTGAGATTGAGAGAGAGAGATTGAGAGAGTGAGAGATAGAGATTGAGAGAGGTAGAGATTGAGAGAGAGAGAGATTGAGAGAGAGAGATTGAGAGAGATTGAGATTGAGAGAGAGATTGTGAGAGAGATTGAGAGAGAGAGATTGAGAGAGAGAGATTTAGAGAGAGAGAGATTGAGAGAGAGAGAGATTGAGAGAGAGATTGAGAGAGAGAGAGAGAGATTGAGAGATTGAGATTGAGAGAGAGATTTTGAGAGAGATTGAGAGAGAGAGAGATTGAGAGAGAGAGATTGAGAGAGAGATTGAGAGAGATTGAGAGAGAGATTGAGAGAGAGAGATTGAGAGAGAGAGAGATTTAGAGAGAGAGAGATTGAGAGAGGGAGAGATTGAGAGAGAGATTGTGAGAGAGATTGAGAGAGAGAGAGAATTAGAGAGAGAGAGATTGAGAGAGAGAGATTGAGAGAGAGTGAGATTGAGAGAGTGGGTTTGAGAGAGAGAGATTGAGAGAGAAAGATTGAGAGATTGAGATTGAGAGAGAGAGATTGAGAGAGAGAGAGATTGAGAGAGAGAGAGATTGAGAGAGTGAGATTGAGAGAGTGAGATTGAGAGAGAGAGAGATTGAGAGAGTGGGTTTGAGAGAGAGAGATTGAGAGAGAGAGATTGAGAGAGATCGAGAGAGAGAATGATCGAGAGAGAGAGAGATTGAGAGAGAGAGAAAGATTGAGAGAGAGATTGATAGAGAGAGAGAGAGTGATCGAGAGAGAGAGAGATTGAGAGAGAGAGAAAGATTGAGAGAGAGATTGATAGAGAGAGAGAGAGTGATCGAGAGAGAGAGAGATTGAGAGAGAGAGAAAGATTGAGAGAGAGATTGATAGAGAGAGAGATTAAGAGAGAGAGATGAGAGGGATGGCGAGAGAGAGAGATGTGAGAGAGAGATTGAGAGAGAGATTAAGAGAGAGATTGAGAAAGTGAGATTGAGAGAGTGAGATTGAGAGAGAGAGATTGAGAGAGAGATTGAGATTGAGAGAGAGATTTAGAGAGAGATTGAGAAAGATTGAGAGATTGAGATTG